>NC_038242.2:46168557-46312535 GCF_000004515.6 Glycine max
AAAAAAAACATGGGCAATATTGCCTCAAAATCTGACGATGATTCTCAATCAAACTTACAAACCATGATCCGGACTACATCAATGACCAAAAAAGCTATCAATCCTAAAGGGAAACTACCACTAGCCAAAATTCAAACACCACCCACCAAGCAAACTAACAATTATATTTACAAAAATAAATTTTCAACTGTTTTGCAGATGGAACCTGAATTCTGGGACAAACACCCATTTAAGGCAACAACCAAGGCATTCCAGTCAGGATTTCATTTCAAACCAACCACCATCATGAAGTCCAGGACTTTTTATGAATTGATTTTGGTAGACTCAAATTCAGTGTCTATCAAACATTTCAAAGACCCAAAAGATCAAACATTGAACACCCACTCAACAATTCAAATACTAAAAGTTCTTCAACCAAGAAATTTTGGTTCGGAATTAAACAAAGGAAAAAGATTTTCAGTATCATTTGACCTTGTAGGTTATACCTATTGGGATTATATTGATGCTTGGACTAAGTTTTTTTGGCACCAAAATACCCGCTTCAAGCACTCATGATTAATATATTTCAAAACCAACACAATCTATAATTTCCCAAATTGGTTTTTACAATGGTGGGATTTCTTTGGTCCAATTCCAAAGATTTTCCCAGAAATAGTTCAACAACGATTTGCTCAATTTGAAAAACAATACAATTCTCAAGAATCACGAATTCCAACAGATCTTAAATATTTTTCCAATTTTGCTATGTCATGATTTTTTTCATGGCAATATCGTTACAGTAAAACTGAAAAAACAAACCAATATCCATCACTACAAAGGCATGCATTTGTAAAATGGTGGACTCAATTTGACTCGTCCAAAGCTAATCCAGAACAAGTGAAACTCTGGTTCCAATCCCATCCGGAATTTCTCAAAGCAGCTGATCCAAAAACTTTTGTGTTTTTGAACCAAAAGTCCCACCTGGCAGTATTTTTAGCAGGATCAAAATTGAAAGAGATCCTAACTAAAAATCTTAAGAAAGTTCTGCAAATGTTATAGCAAGATGAAGAAGGTTCATCCTCAAAAAAGGAAGAAATAAGCTCTGTTGAAGAAGAAGAAGACCTTTTTTACCAAAACGAAGATGATTGTTTTGGTATTTGTTTAGATTAATTATAATTTCAGTCACAAAACCGTTTGTACTTAATTATTTTGTAATTCCAGACAATACTACCTGTCCTGTAGCAAATAAGTTGCGGTCAAAACTAATTGTCTTGTAACAAACAGTCAAATAGTTCCGGTCACAACTACCGGCAACTACTGATCTTATGAAAGAATTTTGGCTATATAAGGAGTCCTCAACCATCTAGTGAGGCACCCTTCCATTTAGCCATTTTCAGGTTTCTGAGACGAGGTGCTCTGAAAGAACAACTTTTGTAAGCACTTCTTTCAAGTTTTAATAAATTTCTATTTTTCATCCATCTTCCTTCTCCCTCTTTACCGATCCTGTGCAGCTCTGCCGCCGCTTCGGTTTCTTTGTTTAAGAAAACCTTGGATTTGTAAGCCATTTTTCGGTGTGCCCTTGATACTTGTTTTTAAAGTTTAGATTTTGATTTCCATTTATCATACTACATTGTTACTTCCTATTTGTGCATTTGATCCCTACCCGCTGATCTCTCGTATCAACCTGGTATCAGAGCCGGATCTCTGGTAAGGACATATGTTAACTGAATTCATGATGGGGAAGTAGGAACAGTGTCCGTAAGGATAAATAGGAAGTAAGATGGGGATATATAACATTAAGAGAACAACTCAATGTCCGTAAGGAAAATAGTTAACATAAATTGTTGTATTTGGGTGACATCATTGACCAAAACAGTAGATAGATATCTATTGTTGAGTGGGTGTTCAATCGAAGCGGTGGCAGAGTCGCACAGGATCGGTAAAGAGGGAGAAGGGAGATGGATGAAAAATATAAATTTATTAAAACTTGAAAGAAGTGCTTACAAAAGTTGTTCTTTCAGAGCACCTCGTCTCAAAAACCTGAAAATGGCTAAATGGAAGGGTGCCTCACAAGATGGTTGAGGACTCCTTATATAGCCAAAATTCTTTCATAAGACCGGTAGTTGCCAGTAGTTTTGACCGGAACTATTTGACTGTTTGTTACAAGACAATTAGTTTTGAGCAGAACTTATTTGCTACAGGATAGGTAGTATTGTCCAGAATTACAAAATAATTAAGTACAAACGGTTTTGTGACCGAAATTACAATTAATCTAAACAAATACCAAAACAATCATCTTCGTTTTGGTAAAAAGGGTCTTCTTCTTCTTCAATAGAGCTTGTTTCTTCCTTCTTTGAGGATGAACCTTCTTCATCTTGTTGTAACATTTGCAGAACTTCCTTAAGATTTTTAGTTAGGATCTCTTTCGATTTTGATCCTGCTAAAAATGGTGTCAGGTGGGACTTTTGGTTCAAAAACACAGAAGTTTCTGGATCAGCTGCTCTGAGAAATTCCGGATAGGATTGGAACCAGAGTTTCACTTGTTCTGGATCAGCTTTGGACGAGTCGAATTGAGTCCACCATTTTACAAATGCATGCTTTTGTAGTGATGGATATTGGTTGGTTTTTTCAGTTTTACTGTAACCATATTGCCATGAAAAAATCCATGACAAAGCAAAACTGGAAAAATATTTAAGATCTGTTGGAATTCGTGATTCCTAAGAATTGTATTGTTTTTCAAATTGAGCAAATCCTTGTTGAACTGTTTCTGGGAAAATCTCTGGAATTGGACCAAAGAAATCCCACCATTGTAAAAACCAATTTGGGAAATTATAGATTGTGTTGGTTTTGAAATATATTAACCATGAGTGCTTGAAGCGGGTATTTTGGTGCCAAAAAACCTTAGTCCAAGCATCAATATAATCCCAATAGGTATAACCTATAGGGTCAAATGATACTGAAAATCTTTTTCCTTTGTTTAAGTCCGAACCAAAATGTCTTGGTTGAAGAACTTTTAGTATTTGAATTGTTGAGTGGGTGTTCAAAGTTTGATCTTTTGGGGCTTTGAAATGTTTTATAGACACTGAATTTGAGTCTACCAAAATCAATTCGTAAAAAGTCCTGGACTTCATGATGGTGGTTGGTTTGAAATGAAATCCAGACGGGAATGCCTTGGATGTTGCCTGAAATGGGTTTTTGTCCCAGAATTCAGGTTCCATCTGCAAAACAGTTGAAAATTTATTTTTGTAAATATAATTGTTAGTTTTCTTGGTGGGTGGTGTTTGAATTTTGGCTAGTGGTAGTTTCCTTTTAGGATTAATAGTTGTTTTGCTCATTGATGTAGTCTGGATCATGGTTTGTAAGTTTGATTCAGAATCATCGTCAGATTTTGAGGCAATATCTGCCCAAGTTTTTTTTATTATTTTCGGGAATTTGGTTAGACCCATTTCTTGAAGGGCCTGAAGAGTTTCAATTGGCCAAGCATAGTCGGCCGATGTTTGTTTGGCGGTTGCCGGTTTGGGAGATTCCTAAGTGGATGACTCAGGTTTAACTGAGATGATTTGGGTTGATGACCCTTCAAAATTGGTTTTCTGGGTGGATGACCCAGCCTGGGTTGGTGACCCAAAAGAAGTTGAGGATGATTTCATAGTGATCGGCTCTGGAAGAGACAACTTGGATCCTTTACCTGTACTTCGCCCTCCTTTCAGGGAGGCTCCTGATGCCTTAGGAGGCATTACCGCTTTTCTTTAAGAATTCACGGGTAAGGTAGTCAGGTAGAGAGTTTGAGGTGCCCTTGATATATTCTATGTCAAAATCAAAGACACTTAAAATTGCTTGCCGTCTTGCAAAAATTTGTTTCGAGGCAAGGTTTTTGACATCCTTTTGTAAAATATCTTTGGCTGACTTGCAATCAACCCTGATTAAAAATTTTTTATTTAATAAATCTAATTGAAATTTGGAAATGCACAAAACAATTGCTAAAACTTCTTTTTTAACAGTTGAATATTTTAATTGTGCAGAATTCCAATGTTTTGATGTATATGCAATGACATGATCTTGGTCATGCACTCTTTGTTTGAGGATGCCACCATAACCTATGTCTGATGCATCGGTTTTGACAATTTTAAATGCCTGTGAAGTGGGAAGATACAGACATTTTGTAGATTGGACTTTGAGTTTGATCTCTTTAACTGTTTGGGTATGGAGATCAAACCAAGGAGGCGGATTTTTCTTTAGCTTATCATGCAATGGTTTGACAATATTGTTTAAATATGGACAAATTCTCCTACATAATTTAGACAACCTATAAATCTTTGTAACTGGGTTTTGTCCAAGATTTGGTTGGGGAATTTGTTAGCAAATTCTATTGACCTTTCTATTGGAATGATTGTACCTTGATATATATTATGACCAAGGAATCGAATTCGAGTTTGGAAAAGATTGATTTTTGATTTAGAGACTGCCAAACCATTTTGTTTGATGATATGGATGAAAGTCTGAAGATGTTTGAAATGTTGGTCAATGTTTTGGGAAAAGATTAAAATATCATCTATGTAAACAATGACAAATTTTGAATAAGGATTGAAAATATCGTTCATAATTTTTTGAAATTCTGAAGGGGCATTCTTCAGTCCAAATGGTATCACATTCCATTCATATTACCCGAAAGGTACAGTAAATGTTGTTTTGTACCTATCTGATTCTTGGATTTGGATTTTCCAAAATCCAGATTTCATATCAAATTTTGAAAATATTTTTGCAGAATTTAATCCGTTAAGTAAGTCTTTTTTGTTTGGGATAGGATACCTAATCCATTGTAATGCTTGATTCAATGGTTTGTAATTTATGACTAGGTGGGGTGTTCCACGATCAAGCTCAGATTGTTTATTGACATAAAAATCCGCACAAGACCATGGGCTTTTGCTCTTCCGGATTAAGCCTTTATCAAGCAAATCCTTGATTTCTTTTTGGCAGTATTGAAAGAGTTCTTCGTTCATTTGAATTGGTCTGGCTTTTGTGGGAATTTATTTTTCCCTAAAGTCTTTCTCATAAGGGAGATCAACAATATGTTTCTTTCTATCCCAAAATGCATGTGGCAAATCAGAACAGATAGTTGATTCAATATGACTTAACAAAGATTGAATTTTTTCTTTTATTTGGGGTTTTCCTAGTTGTATCTGAATATTATTAAAAGATACTTCTTCTTTTACTAAGTTAATTTGGTTAATCTTATTTTCTATAAGATTTATATTTCTGGAGATTGGTTTGGTAGAAAAATTAAATATATTTTTTCTTCCTAAATGATTTGTAGTTATTCCTTCATTAGATATTTTAATAGGAAACAGGGTTCTAATAAAGGGAGTTCCTAGGATCACTTTGTTCTTAAGGTTTTTTACTAGAAGAAAGTTTGTATTAATCCTAAGACCTTAGTTTTCAATGATTGCATTGGATAATTTGTAATTGATTTTTAATTTAGATTCACTTGTTGTACTATGTTTCTTTGAAGTTTTTTCAAAGAATTTTGTAGGAATTCATCCTTCTAAAATACAGTTTGAATCAGCCCCTGTGTCAAATAGGGTCATCGTATCTAGCATAAAATCTTTAATAATAATCTTGATGTTTATGTAAAATTTTTGGATTTTAATCTTGTTGATTAATCCCATAAACATGTCATCTCTAGATTTTCTATTTTGTTTTCTTCACTGTTGTTGATACTTTCAGAATCACTATCTTCCTCAAGTTGAGAAAGGATGATTTGATGAACTTCTTGTTGTTGACGAAGTTCTTTCACTTCTCTTTTTAGATTGTTTATCTCTGTTTGGAGATCTTGGACTGTTGTTGGTTTGGCTGAAGAATTTTCTAATCTTTCGAATATGTTATTAACATCAAACTTATTATTTGTAATAAAATCCTTTTGTTTAGGTTTTACCTCTAATGTTTTCTTAAGTTTTTCCAGAAAAACCTTCTTTTCTTGGGGGTCGGGTATAGAACTGATTGCTTCAAACAAGAGATCTTGTTCTCTTGTTAGGGTATTGATTTGCCCATCATCATCTGTTGATGATAGTTGGTCATCTTGTTGGATTATGTTTAGGTTTTCATCGAAGAGCACAGAGGATGAAGTTTTTATTTCTTCCTCCGAGGTTTCTATAAGCAAATTGTTTATTTGCTCTTCAATAGCTGGTTCTAAGTTAAGGTTTCTTAACTTCTTTTTTAGTCTACAATATTTACTAATGTGGCCTTGTTTTCCACAATTGTAACATGTTATTTTTTATTTTATTTTTTGTCTATGATTTTCCATTTCTTTACTGGTTGAGGGTTTGTGTGAGTATCTCCTTCTTGGAAAACTCTTTTTATTGATTGGTTTACTCTCACGGATTTCTCTCCTAGAGGTTTGTTTTTTCTTTTGTTTTTGACAGGCCGGTAGACCAAATTGTTCGCAGAAAGAACCTAAGTCTTTCTTTGTTTGAGCCTTTTCTTTGGCTAATTGTTTCTTAATCTTGTCATCTTGACAAATTTTTAAGGCTACCTTTTGGACAAAAGAAATTAATTGATCGTAGCTTAAGCTTTCATATGGAATGTCTCCATTAGCCAATTGACTACAGATTTAATCTCTAACCTTGTCTCCTAATGATCTTGGAAGAGCGACTAGAAATTTTTCTTTCCAAAAAGATTGTTGACTATCTTCTCTAGTGTAAACCCTAGTTAGGAAAATATCTCTATATCACCTTAAGTCTGCTAAGGTTCTACACTTAAGGTTTGACAATAATTCTGCAGACTTGTATTTCCACAAAGATGGGTCTCCAATGAAGTGTTGAGCTATTGGAAAAATTAATGTATTAACAGCGTCAGGAATTTCTTTATCTTCATCATTAGTAAGGACTTTTCCATTGATACCTGTCTTAACTGCGCTGTAAATTTTTTATTTTTCTTCATTCATTAGATAATTATCCCACCAACCTTTTAATTGTCCGGAAAATCCTGCCACTAAAATATCTATAATGGTTTCTTCCAAACATTCATGGGAGGTTTGGTAGGCCGTAACTACCATGATCATATGTTGGAGTGTATTCATAATGTTATACTCCATTTGTGCATCTATGGTCCATTCATAGATGTTGTTTACACAAAAACTCTTAAAATTGTTTTCACCTCTTTCTTCTAATAGAAGGTCAGGGGCAGTTGGACGTTGATAATATAATTTAGAGGGTATTTTCTAGTGTTTGGAATTAATTGGATTTATATTCTTTTCTGATATTGATCCTATCTCAGTTGCATTTTTTGAGTTTTGGTCACTATCTTCATTAATAACATTAATTAATTTGGAGGTACTTCTCGTTACCATTTTGGATGTATTTTCCGAAGTTTGGGGAGTTTCTAGAATGACCTTAAGTAAACTACCAATTTTGTTTAGTAATTCACTATGGTTGTCTCCTACTCCTTCAATTAAGGATTTAGTTTTTCTAAGTTCCCTAATTTTTCTTTTAGCTTTATCACTAACTTTGAAAGGTTTGAACAATGGTTTTTCAATGGGAATACTTTGTGAAGCTTCCCCAACTGATTTTTGTTTAGGAGCTACCTTAGTTTTAATGGTTTCTCCTAAAACTTGCAAATATTTGTTGGTGTAATTTGCTTGTTCCATTAGGCTCTTAATGTCTTTAGAGGTTACTTCCTCGTTAACATCTTTTGTTTTGAATGGAACGGCCATGACAGGTTTATTGTTACTATCTTTGACATTCGGTGGTTGATATTGTGTTACGGGAGGTAATTCTGATTGGATTAACTCACCGTCCTTCATTTTCCAGTTTGTTATGACATTTGTTGTTGGATCACCTATGATGTCTTGTTTCCAAGGGTAATCTATATCCTTTCTGATGGTATAAGCATGAAACCAATCAAAGAAAAGGACATTAATTTTGACTCTTTCGACAAATTCATAGAACGTGTCTTGGATCTGTCTTCTGTTTGCACCCTTGTAATGTTGGAAAAACCATCTCCTTTGAAGTTCATTTTCCAGAGAATAAAAGTCTTTCCTAAGGGTTTCCTTATCAATGCTAAAGTTTTCAGATAACATCATAAGGTTCCATAGAAGAATAAGTTGGGGATTGGATCGACTTTTGGTCATCCTCCTGTTCTTGGTTGTAAGTTGTTCTAGGTATACTAGAAGTAGTATCTAATCCTTGCAGGATGATAAATGTATGCTATGCAAAGGTTTATAAAACAATTATCAAGGGCACACCAAAGATCGGCTTACAAATCCCAGGTTTTCGCAAAACAGAAACCAAAGCGGCAACAGAGCCGCACAGGATCGGTAAATGAGGGAGAGGGAGATGGATAAGAAAGTTGAAATTTATTGAAATTGAAAGAAGCGCTTACAAAAGTTTTTCTTTCACAGAGCACCTCTTCCTGAAACCTCAAAGTGTCTGAAATGAAAAGGGTGTCTCACAACAATGACGAGGACTCCTTAAATAGACACAAAAATAACTTTTACTACAGTATCGGTAACAACCATCGGAACTGTTACAATGATGAGCTACAGTGACGGTAACATTTACCGAAAAATATAATGACTTTAGTAATAATTCTTAATCTATCATTACAACCAATTAATCTTCTTCAAGTGAGATGCCGAAACAATCATCCTCATTCTGATAAAAGGGATCATCATCTTGGTCATCAAAATCTTCAGAAGATTCAGCTTCTATCTTTGAAGATTCTTCCTCTTCTTCTTGTTGAAGTATTTGGAAAACTTCTTTGAGATTCTTTGCAAGACTTTCCTTAGATTTGGAGCTTGCCAGAAATGCTGCAAGTTGTGATTTTTGGTTCAAAAATAGTGATGTTTTTGGGTCAGCTGGTTTGAGCAATTCAGGGTGACTCTGAAACCAGTTCTTGACTTGGTCAGGAGCCGCTTTTGAAGTATCAAACTGAGTCCACCATTTGACAAATGCATGCCTTTGCAAAGGTGGATATTGTTTATTATTTTCAGTTTTTCCATACCTGTACTACCATGAAAAAATCCATGATAGCGCAAAGTTGGAAAAATACATCAAATCGACGGGATTCTTGATTCCTGGCTATTGAACAATTTGCAGAATTGTTGGAATCCTTGTTGGACCTCCTCAGGGAAAATTTGTGGAATCGGACTGAAATAAGTCCACCATTGGGTAAACCAATTCGGAAAATTGTAAACGATATAATTTTTGAAGTATATTAGCCATGAATGTTTGTATTTATTGTTTTGGTGCCAGAACACATTAGTCCAGGCATCAATATAGTCCCAATAAGTATATCCTGTTGGGTCAAAAGGTGCAGAAAACTTTTTGGGTTGGTTGAGATTTGATCTGTAATGCCTTGGTTGCATTACTTTTAAGAGTTGGATTGTAGAATGGGTATTTAGGCTTTGGTCTTTTGGATCTTTGAAGTGTTTAATGGATACTGAGTATGTATCCACTAAAATAAATTCATAAAACGTTCTTGTCTTGTTGAGGGATGTTGGTTTGTAATGGAATCCCGAGGAAAAAGCTATAGCAGTGGCTTTGAAGGGATTTTTGTCCCAATATTCAGGTTCCATTTGGAGGACGTTGAAAAATTTGTTCTTTGGAATGTAACTATTTGTGGATTTTGGTATTGGGTCTTTTTGAACCAATTTTTCTTTTAGGTTAACAACTGTTTTGGTTTGCTTGGCTTTTTGGATTTGTTTAAAAAGATCTGTTTCAGAATCATCGTCTGATTCTGAGGCCATCTCTGCCCATGTTTTCTTTGCTAGTTTTGGGATTTTGGTAAAGCCTATATCTTGAAGGGCTGGGAGGGTCTAGATTGACCAGGCATAGTCAGCCACAGTCTGTTTTGTTGTTATATGTTTGGGGGATTCCTGAGTTGATGACTCAGGTTTGATGGTGGCTAATTGCGTCAATGACCCTTCAATTTTTTGTTTTTGGGTTGATGACCCAGTCTGGGTAGGTGACCCAGAAGATGATGATGTTGTCTTCTTGATTACTGGCTCTGGTAGAGCCAGGAGAACTTCCTTTCCTTTGCTAACTGACTTTCCTCCTCTCCTGAAGGAGCTGGACGCCTTAGGTGGCATCTGGAATTTTCTGTAAATATTCACGTGTGAGGTAGTCAGGTAAGGAATTTGAGGTGCCCTTTATGTATTCTATTTGAAAATCAAAGACACTTAAAATTGCCTGCCATCTGGCAAAAATTTGTTTTGATGCAAGATTCTTTACATCTTTTTGGAGAATATCTTTGGCTGATTTTCAATCAACCCTAATTAAAAAAATTTGGTTTAATAAATCAGATTGGAATTTGGAAATGCACAAAACAATTGCTAAAACTTCTTTTTTAACAGTTGAGTATTTTTCTTGTGCAGAATTCCAATGCTTTGATGTGTATGCAATGACATGTTCTTGGGAATGAATTCTTTGTTTAAGAATACCACCATAGCCTATGTCTGATGCATCTGTTTCGATTATATTGAATGTTTGCGGAATGGGAAGATACAAACATTTAATGGACTAGACTTTGAGTTTGATATCTTTAACGGTTTGAGTATGAATATCTGACCATCGAGGAGGATTTTTCTTTAGCCTATTATGTAAAGGCTTGACAATATTATTTAAGTAGGGAACAAAATCTCCTACATAATTTAGACAGCCTAGAAATCTTTGTAACTGGGTCTTGTCTGTTATTTGATTTGGGAATTTGTTTGCAAATTCAATAGATCTGTCAATTGGAATAATTGTTCCTTGATATATATTATGACCAAGGAATCTTATTCTGGTTTGAAATAAATTAATTTTTGATTTTGATACTACTAAAGCATTTTGTTTTATGACATTGATAAAAGTTTGGATGTGCTTGAAATGTTGATCAATATTTTGTGAAAAAATTAGGACATCGTCTATGTAGACTATGACGAATTTTGAATAAGGATTAAAAATGTCGTTCATGATTTTTTGGAATTCTGAAGGGGCATTCTTCAAACCGAATGGCATTACATTCCACTCGTATTACCCGAAAGGTACTGTGAAAGCTGTTTTGTACCTATCACATTCCTGGATTTGGATTTGCCAAAATCCAGATTTCATATCGAATTTTGAGAATATTTTGGTAGAATTTAATCTGTTGAGTAAACCCTTCTTATTTGGGATTGGATATCTAATCCATTGTAATGCTTGATTTAAAGGTTTATAATTTATAACTAAGCGGGGTGTTCCTCGTTCAAGCTCAGCATGTTTGTTAACATAAAAAGCCGCACAAGACCATGGGCTTTTACTTTTCCGAATTAGACCTTTGTCAAGCAAATCCTTTATTTCTTTTTGACAATATTGAAGAAGTTCTTCATTCATTTGAATTGGCCTAGCTTTGGTGGGAATTTGTTTTTCCCTGAAGTCTTTCTCATAAGGGAGATCGACAATGTGTTTCTTTCTGTCCCAAAAGGCATGGGGTAAATCAGAACAGACACTTGATTCAATATGTTTTAACAAAGATCGAATTCTTTCTTTTATTTGGGGTTTTTCTAGTTGGTTTTGAATATTACTAAAGGATACTTCTTCTTTTAAAAAATTGATTTGGTTAATTTTATTTGCTATGTGATTTATGTTTCTGGAAATTGGTTTAGTGGAAAAATTAAATATAATTTTTCTTCCTAAATAACTTGTAGTTATTCCTTCCTTTGATATCTGGAAGGGAAATAAAGCTCTAATAAAAGGAATTCCTAAGATTACTTCATTCTTAAGGTTTTTTTACCAAAAGAAAGCTTGTGTTAATCCTAAGGCCTTGATTTTCTATAATTGCATTTGACAGTTTAAAATTAATTTTTAATTTTGATCCATTTGCCGTGCTTAACTTCTCTAATGTTTTTTCAAAAAAATTTGTTGGGATTAACCCTTCTAAGATACAATTTGAATCGTCCCCTGTATCAAACAAGGCCATAGTTTCTAGTACAAAATCATTAATAATGATCTAAATATTTATGTAAAACTTTTGGATTTTGATCTTATTGATTAAACCCATAAACATATTATCTTCTGGATTTTCTATATGATTTGTGTCACTATTAGCGACGCTTTCAGAATCACTTTCTTCTTCGAGCTTAGAAAGGATATTTTGGTGAATTTCTTGTTGTTGGCGAAGTTCTTTTACTTCTTTCTTAAGATTATTAATTTCTGTTTGGAGGTCTTGGATTGTTGTTGGTTTGGCTGAAGTATTTTCTAATCTTCTAAGAATGTTACTAACATCAAATTTGTTATTGGTAATAAAATCCTTTTGTTTAGGTTTTACTTCCAATGTTTTCTTGAGCTTTTCTAGAAAATTTTTCTTTTCCTGGGGGTCAGGTATAGAATTAATTGCTTCAAACATGAGGTCTTGTTCTCTTGTTAAAGTATTGATTTTTCTTTCATCCTCTGTAGATGACAATTGATCATCTTGTTGAATTAGATTGAGATTTTCATCAGAGATCATGGAGGATGAAGTTTTTGTTTCTTCTTCCTCCGAACTTTCTATGAGCAAATTATTAATTTGCTCTTCAATGGCTGGTTCTAAATTAAGATTTCTTAATTTTCTTTTTAACCTATAATATTTGCTAATGTGACCTTGTTTTCCACAGTTATAGCATGTTACTTTAGATTTTAGTTTTTGTTTTGGGTTTTCTATTTCTTTACTAATTGAAGGCTTGTGCGAGTATCTCCTCCTTGGAAATATCTTTTTGGTAACGACCTTATTTTCATGGGCTTCTTTTCTAGAGGTCTGCTTCTTTTGTTTTGGACAGGCTGGCAAGCCAAATTGTTCACAAAAAGATCCTAAATCTCTCTTTGTTTGAGCCTTTTCTTTAGCTAATTGTCTTTGAATTTTATCATCTTGACAAATTTTTAAGGCTACCTTTTGGACATAAGAAATTAATTGACCGTAACTTAAACTTTCGTATGGAATATCTCCATTGTATTGGCTACGAATTTTATCTCTAACCTTATCTCCTAAAGATCTTGGAAGACCGGCTAGGAATTTTTCCTTCCAGAAAGGTTGTTGACTATCTTCTCTGGTATAGACCCTAGTCAAGAAAGTATCCCTGTACCATCTAAAATCTGCTAAGGTTCTACACTTAAGATTTGATAATAATTCGGCAGACCTATCTTTCCATAAAGATGGGTCTCCAATAAAATGTTGTGCTATTGTAAAGATTAAGGTGTTAACAGCGTCAGGAATCTCTTTATCATCGTCATTAGTAATGACCTTACCATTGAGATCAGTCTTGATTGCGCTGTAAATTTTTTACTTTTCTTCATTGGTGAGATAATTATCCCACCAACCTTTTAGTTGTCCGGAAAATCCTGCCACTAAAATGTTTATAATGGTTTCTTCCGAACATTCATGGGAGGTTTGGTAAGTCGTGGCTACCATTGTCATATGTTGGAGTGTATTCATGATATTGTATTCTGTTTAAGCATCTATATTCCATTCATAGATGTTATTTGTAGAAAAACTCTTGAAATTATTTTCTCCTCTTTCTTCTAGTAGAAGGTCAGGGGCAGTTGGACGTTGGTATAATTTAGATGGGGTTTTCCAGTGTTTAGAACTAATTGGGTTTATAATTGCTTCTGGAACTATATTTGAATTTTCTGTTTCAATTGTATTATCACTATCTTCATTAATAACATTGACTAGTCTTGATGTACTTCTTGTTACTATTTTTGACGTATTATCTGAGGTTTGGGGAGTTTCTGGGACGACCTTAAGTAAACTACTAATTTTGTGTAGTATTTCACTATTATTGTCTCCTACTCCTTCAATTAGGGTTTTTTTTTCCTAAGCTCTCTTATTTTCTTTTTAGCTTTGTCGCTAATTTTGAAAGGTTTGAATAATGGTTTTTCAATGGGAATACTTGTTGAAGCTTCTTCAATTGTTTTTTGTTTAGAAATTTTTGTCTTGAGAGTTTCTCCTAAGACTTGTAAGTATTTGTTTGTATAGTTAGTTTGTTCCATTAGGCTCCTAATATCCCTAGAGGTTACTTCTTCATTGATGTCTTTTGTTTTGAAAGGAACTACCATGACAGGTTTATTACTACTATCTTTGATATTGGGGAGTTGATACTGAGTTGCGGGGGGTAAATCTGCTTGGATTAACTCGCCGTCTTTCAATTGCCAGTTTGTTATGACATTTGTTATTGGTTCACCTATGATATCTTGTTTCCATGGGTAATCTATATCCTTTCTTATGGTGTAAGCATGGAACCAGTCAAAGAAAAGGACATTGATTTTTACTCTTTCGACAAATTCATAGAACTTGTCTTGGATCTGTTGTCTACTAATAAATTCGTAAAATTTGTCTTGGATTTGTTTTCTGTTTGTACCCTTGTAATGTTGGAAAAACCATTTCCTTTGAGGCTCATTCTCCGGAGAATAAAAGTCTTTCCTAAGGGTTTCCTTATCAATGCTAAAGTTATCAGATAACATCATAAGGTTCCATAGAAGAGTATGTTAGGGATTGGATCGACTTTTGGTCGTCCTCCTGTTCTTGGTTTTAGGTTGTTCTAGGTATGCTAGAAGTAGTGTCTAATCCAAGGAGGTTTACAGTAGGGAACTGGTTATGTGACTCAGATCTGGTTAGTCCTACTGGAATTGAACGGGTTCTAACCGAAAAAGACCTTCTGGCTGACTCATATTCAGACCTAGAGGCTTTTATCCTTGATGAGAAAGAATTTCTCCTATTGAAGGTTATCTCTACCTTTCCGGAGTTATCTTGTTTGATTTTTTCAATAATTGGAGCGGGTCGGGGATCAGACGGTGTGGCCTTCTCCATGACCCATTTTTCGGGGAGAGTTACTTAATCCCATTTTATTATTCTTTTTAAAAAAACGTTGGCTTTTGTCATATCAGTGATAAATAAGGTTGTTCTCCCTTTTGTGGTTGCAACAGGACTCTAGATGCACAAGTATTCATGACCTTGTACTGGATCCTATAAATCAAAGTCGCTAGGATTGATCCTTCTTTCATGTCAAGGCCATGAAAGTGGATATTTAAGAACAGAGAGTCAAGAATGTTTCTGTCCATCAGACTCACTGTTTTGTTTGGATAACAATTAAAATATATTGGACCTTGTCCAAGGCTAGTTTCGACTGTTCCAATTAGGGAGTCTTCAAATTTATTATGCCTAATATCTCTTAGACACATTAAAACTGTTGCATCTATGCCCATGTCAATCAAGGGCTTGATGACTACTTGTACACAGCCAATGTGTAGATATTTATACTTACGGCTATGTTCATAAATTGAATTTTTTGAAAGTAAATGAAACTCTTCCCCTATATCTTGTCCTAGAGGAATATTGTTTTCTACTGTTTTGATTATGTAATCAAATTTGTGTTTGTCTTTAATTGTTTCAGGAACGTATAGTTGATCCTGAGGGATTTCTGGAATGTTCCAGTCATCCATGTTTTGATTGATATCTTCGAATTGGACTTCCTCATCGAAGAGATTGTGTTTGGGGCGACCTCTTGGGTATGGTTTTCTTGATCACTTAATAAATTGGAATTTCTTGAAGAAGATGATGATGAAGAATTTGATCGAAAAGAGATACGGGAAAAAGAACGTAGAAGTCTAGACATGATTATAACATTCTCTAATATCTTTGCCTTTATTTGGTTCCATAGAAATATTTCCGTAAGTAAATATGTAACAAAATTCTTTGGATCTGAAATATTTTAAACAAAAACTCTTTTTTAAAAAAATTGTTTGAACGGCATTCCTATAGCCACCAGTATATTATGTCTTAATATTTTGGTTAAACAGTACACCTTAGCCTTACTGCCCTCTATCCATCACGGGTCTTACTGCTACAGTACCATTCATCTAAAATATTAGACTGTTGTACTTCCAGAAAGTACTGTTCAAACGTTTACTGTATAGATCAAAATAAAACATTACGTACACTATACAAGATTTTAGATCCATAAAATCTGTTTACATATGTCCTTACGGACAGTATTCCTACTTTCCCATCAGGCTCTGATACCAGAGATCAGCGGAAAAGGACCAAACGAACACATAGGAAGTAAGAATGCAGTATGAATATAAACAAGATAATGCAATATGAAGTTTAAAACAGGTATCAAGGGCACATCGGAATCCGGCTTACAAATCCCAGGTTTTTATAAACAAGAAACCGAAGCGGCGGCAGAGCCGCACAGGATCGGTAAAGGGAGAAGAGAGATATGAAAATGAAACTTTGAGTTTATTCAAATTGAAAGAAAAGCTTACAAAGATTTTTCCTATGCAGAGCTTCTCTCTCTAAAACCTGATAATAGGGCTATCTGAAAGGGTGCCTCACATAGAGAACGAGGACTCCTTTAAATAAACCAAAGTTTGTTATTGTTTCTACAGTATCGGTAATGTTTACTAGAACTGTTACAATTTATTTTCTTGACCGAGTACATTAGTTACAATAATGCTTGATTACTACAACTAATTAATCATCATCTAGTGATATACCAAAACAATCGTCCTCATTCTGGTAGAATGGATCATCATCTTGGTCATCATTATTTTCTGATGATTCAACCTCCTTTTTTGGGAGTTCTTCATCTTCTTCTTGTTGAAGTAGTTGGAGAACTTCCTTGAGATTGTGGGCAAGACTTTCTTTGGACTTTGAGCTTGCCAAGAATGCTGCGAGTTGAGACTTCTGATTTAGAAATAAGGATGTCTCTGGATCAGCAGGTTTGAGGAACTCAGGGTTGCTCTGAAACCAGTTCTCGACTTGATCTGGAGCAGCCTTTGAGGTATCAAATTGTGACCACCATTTTACAAAGGCATGTCTTTGTAACGGCGGATACTGCTTGTTGTTTTCGGATTTTCCATACCTGTATTGCCATGAAAAGATCCATGACAAAGCGAAGCTGGAAAAGTACTTCAAATCGGCTGGAATTCTTGATTCCTTGTTGTTGAATAGTTTGTTGAACTGTTGAAATCCATGTTGGACTTCCTCTGGAAATATTTGTGGTATTGGTCCGAAGTAATTCCACCATTGGAGGAACTAATTTGGAAAATTGTAGACAGTGTTATTTTTGAAGTAAATCAACCACGAATGCTTGAATTTACTATTTTGGTGCCAAAACACATTGGTCCAGGCATCAATGTAATCCCAATAATTGTAACCTGCAAGGTCAAAAGGTGCAGAAAACTTCTTGGGTTGGTTTAAATTGGAGCCGTAATGTCGTGGCTGCATTACCTTTAGGATTTGGATTGTTGAGTGAGTGTTTAGGTTTGGGTCCTTAGGGTCCTTGAAATGTTTCATAGATACGGAGTTTGTATCTATTAGAATGAATTCGTAAAATTTTTTGGTTTTGTTGAGGGTTGATGGCCTATAGTGAAATCCTGGGGGGAATACTTTGGCGGTTGCTTTAAAAGGATTCTTATCCCAATATTCTGGCTCCATTTGTAAAACATTAAAGAATTTGTTTTTTGAGATGTAATTGTTGGCGGGTTGTGATGTTGAGTCAATGGTTGGCTTTGTTTCTGGTTACAAACTGTTTTGGTCTGTTTGGTTTTTTGAATTTGTTTTTGAAGATCTGTTTCAGAATCATCGTCTGATTCTGAGATCATTTCTGCCCAGGTTTTCTTGGCTAATTTTGGTAACTTGGTGAGGCCTATGTCTTCTAGGGCCAGGAGAGTTTGGATTGACCAGGCATAGTCAGCCACGGTCTTTTTTGTTGTTGTTGTTGGTTTGGGGGATTCCTAAGTAGATGACTCAGGTTTGATAGTAGCTATTTGGGTCAATGACCCTTCAAGTTTTCCTTTTTGGGTTGATGACCCAGTCTGGGTAGGTGACCCAGAAGATGATGCGGTTGTTTTCTTGGTTACTGGCTCTAGTAGAGCCAATAAAACATCTTTCCCATTACTACTGGTTCTTCCTCCTCTCCCGGAGGAACTGGACACCTTAGGAGGCATCGGGAATTTTTTGTAAAAATTCACGGGTGAGGTAATCAGGTAGAGAATTTGAGGTTCCTTTGATATATTCTATGTCAAAATCAAAGACACTTAAAATTGCTTGCCATCTTGCAAAAATTTTTTTTGAGGCAAGGTTTTTAACATCTTTTTGTAAAATGTCTTTAGCTGATTTACAGTCAACTCTGATTAAAAAATTTTGATTTAACAAATCTGATTGGAATTTGGAAATGCACAAAACAATTGCTAAAACTTCTTTTTTAACAGTTGAATACTTTAATTGTGCAGGATTCCAATGTTTTGAAGTATATGCAATGACATGCTCTTGACCATGTATTCTTTGTTTGAGGATGCCACCATAACCTATGTCTGATGCATCAGTTTCGACAATCTTTAATGCATGTGGAATAGGAAGATACAGACACTTTATGGATTGGACTTTGACTTTGATTTCTTTAACTGTTTGAGTATGGAGGTCAGACCAAGGAGGCGGATTCTTTTTCTGCCTATCATGTAATGGCTTGACAATATTGTTTAAATAGGGGACAAATTCCCCTACATAAATTAGACAACCTAGAAATCGTTGTAACTGGGTTTTGTCTAAGATTTGGTTGGGAAATTTGCTGGCAAACTCTATGGACCTTTCTATTGGAATGATTGTACCTTGATATATATTGTGACCAAGGAATCGTATTCGAGTTTGGAAAAGATTGATTTTTGATTTGGAGACTGCCAAACCATTATGTTTAATGATATGGATGAAAGTCTGGAGATGTTTGAAATGTTGATCAATGTTTTGGGAAAAGATTAAAACATCATCAATGTAGGCAATGACGAATTTTGAATAGGGATTAAAAATATCATTCATAATTTTTTGAAATTCTGAAGGGGCATTCTTCAGTCCGAACGACATTACGTTCCATTCATATTGCCCGAAAGGTACAGTAAACGTCGTTTTGTACCTATCTGATTCTTGGATTTGGATTTGCCAGAATCCATATTTCATATCAAATTTTGAAAATACTTTTGCAGAATTTAATCTATTAAGTAAGTCTTTTTTCTTTGGAATAGGATACTTAATCCATTGTAATGCTTGGTTTAGTGGTTTGTAATTTATGACTAAACGGGGTGTTCCACGCTCAATCTCGGATTGTTTGTTGACATAAAAAGCCGCACAAGACCATGGGCTTTTGCTTTTCCAGATTAGACCTTTATCAAGCAAATCCTTGATTTCCTTTTGGCAATATTGAAGGAGTTCTTCGTTCATTTGGATTGGTCTGGCTTTTGTGGGAATTTGTTTTTCCCTAAAGTCTTTCTCATAAGGGAGATCAACAATATGTTTTTTTCTGTCCCAAAATGCATGTGGCAAATCAGAACAAACAGTTGACACAATATGACTTAATAATGATTGGATTTTTTTCTTTTACTTGGGGTTTTCCCAGTTGTACCTGAATATTATTAAACGATACTTCTTCTTTTAAGAAGTTAATTTGATTAATCTTATTTTCTATAAGATTTATATTTCTGGAGATTGGTTTAGTAGAAAAATTAAATATAATTTTTCTTCCTAAATAATTTGTGGTTATTCCTTCATTAGATATTTGGATGGGAAACAAGGCTCTAATGAAGGGGGTTCCTAGGATTACTTCGTTCTTAAGGTTTTTTACCAGAAGAAAGTTTGTGTTAATCCTAAGACTTTGGTTTTCAATGATTGCATTTGATAGCTTAAAATTAATTTTTAATTTTGAGTCGTTTGCTGTACTTAATTTTTCTGAGGTTTTTTCAAAGAATTTTGTAGGAATTAATCCTTTCAAAATGCAGTTTGAATCAGCCCCTGTGTCAAATAAGGCCAATGTTTCTAAAACGAAATCATTAATAATTATTTTTATGTTTATGTAAAAACTTTTGGATTTTAATCTTGTTGATTAATCCCATAAACATATCATCTTCTAAATTTTCTGATTGGTTGTTTTCACTGTTGTTGGCGCTTTCAAAATCACTTTCTTCCTCAAGCTAAGAAAGAATGATCTGATGGATTTCTTGTTGTTGACGAAGTTTTTTTACCTCTCTTTTTAGATTGTTTATTTCTGTTTGGAGATCCTGGATTGTCGTTGGATTAAAGACCCTAAGGTTTTGTGTGGTATTTTCCCGAGGCATACCTACAGATTTCTTCATCATGAATTTTTTTCATATTTATTTTTCTTTTTCTTTAGGATAGCTCCCCATCCTTGCTCACAACCATCGCATTCTATGACTAGATAGTCAGAATCTAGTGGTAGAGATAAATATGGCAAATTATTAACCATTTCTTTTATTTTCTGAATCAATTTTATATCTTCTGTATTAAATTTTCTTTGTCCAATTAAGGAAGTCTTATTGTAGAAAGGAGTTGTATATTTCCCTAAGTCTTTAATAAAATTTCTTGCATAATTAAGCAAGCCTATAAAGGCTCTTAGGGATTTTATGTCTTCCATTTTATCTGGAAAACCAAGAATTTTTTGGGAGATATGAAGCTGAAGCCTTATTTTCCCATTTCTTATTTCTGTTCCTAGGAAAGAAATATGGATCTTAAAAATTTCCATTTTTGACTTTAAAATAATCAACCCAAATTTTTCAAATAAGTGAAGAACTTGTTTAAGATGTAGATAGTGTTCTTCCTTAGTTTTCGAGAAAACTAGTACATCATCTATATATGTACATGTGAATTCTTTGTAATTTCCAAAAATATTATCCATTTTTCTTTGGAAAATTTGTGGTTCATTTTTCAATCCAAAAGGCATTACTTTCCATTCAAATAATCCTTCTGAACAAGAAAAAGTGGTCCATTTTATTGAGTCAGGATGCATTTTAACTTGGTGAAATCTTGATTTTAAATCAAATTTTGAAAACCATTTGACTTTCTGTATTCTATTTATCAATACATCTTTAGAAGGAATAGTGTATCCGTCTATGTGAGTGTTATCATTAAGCCTTTTATAATTCTCAAGCCATAATAGGGATGATAGAAATATATTTAAATCAAACAGTCTCCCTAATATACATTCCTCCTAATTATACATTGAATCTTAGTGATTTTATACACAACATAAATTTTGAAGTCCATACCATAGGTTTTGGAAGAAACTTTGTAGGGCATAACTTACATCTAGACATTACCTTTATAGGTAGAATAAGCAGCCAAATATCCCCTAGATGCAGGATAAATACCAATCCATTGGTGACAACATTGTCATCTAATGGAATCCAATTCATGCCACTTGAAGTTTTTTATTCCTCCAAGAATCAGAATAACCAATGGCAAACACATATTGATGTTGGATCCTCTAGGAGTGCTATAACCACTACTAGTGCAGCCATAATAACAAATAGAAGAAATAGTCTCTCAGTAAGGTTTATTGATTACGAAGACATACAAACCCCTCCAGGAGAGGAGATAGAACCCTCTAGGATGTCTATGATAAATTTATGGCACTGTTCATATTTTGAGTCATATATCTCCTATGATGAACCCAAACAAACTGAAAATTCTTTTTCAAGAAAAACTTCTCTTTCCCAAAAAAATTTTAAAGAAGTTAAAAAGTGGGAAGAAGATAAGAAGTGTCAACCACGAGGTTTCATAAACAATGAAACAAATTCTGAAGACATTGACAAAGATGATGACTCTATTTTTAGACAAAAATTATTTTCAACAATAAATAAAGAAAATTCATATACCGATGGTACTAAAGATTTAATTGAGAAGATTGATCTACAAGATTTTTATGAAAAAGAAATCAACTTCAAAAACACATTAGAAATAACTTCCAAGATTAATGAAACAGAATCATTAGTCACTTTTCCTGAATCTTGCAAAGGCCTCATGGCTAATACTTCTGGTACTAGTTCAAATTTTACCCCACAATTTGACTATAGTATGAAAGATTACCAAATGGGGTTCCTCCCTCATGAAAAAATTATTACTCCCGTAGATTTATCTTTAGGAGATAATATAAAGTCAAAAGGGAAAAGATTGTCCATTGAACCGGTGTTTAATATGCCTTCTCTCCTATTAAACATAGGGAGTATTGACCCTTAATTACTTCCAAATTACATAGAACAGTAGACTTCTCTTGTTATAAGAGACTATGAGAATCATGTATCTACTAGCCAAGACATGATAACTAGAGCCGAAACATATTTGGTTGATATAACTAGAGCATGCTGGGAATCTTTTAAGCAAGCTTTCCCAGAAAAAATCAAAACAAATTAGTTGACCCTGGTCTAAACATCTACAACTAAAATGTATTTAATAGTATATTTCTAGGGAGTAAAATGAGTAAAAAAGTGTATATGTAGAAACTAAAACGAGTAATTTATAGATGTAGGGATTAAAATATAAAAGTTATGTATATAGGCACCAAATTAAATGAATAATTAAACCTAAAAACAAGTTCATTATTGTGATACAGAATGGAATATGCAATGAATCTAACGACCTCATAATTAAAGGCAACATACAATATAAGAAAAATAAAATAATGATTAGTAAAACGGCAAGCATAATTATTTGACAGTTTGAGATACTTTACCAAGTCCATCCAGAAGTTTAAGTGCACGGTGAGCAAACATTTTTTCCATTGATGGATAGTGAGTCATAACAATAATATCAGCATCAACTGTGGAGGTCAAGTTAACAAGGGCCAAATCCACTTCCAGACAGCTAAATAATGCAATTGAAAGATATAACAACATCAATCTAGACTGTACAATTGAGCAAATAATCTGGAATAGAAGGGTCAAAATATATTTTTAATATTCTTAATGTGGAAATTTTAATGCTTATGGATCTTAGCTTACAACTCATGCCTATCCATGACCAGGTGTGCTTATTATCACTTTAACAATGTTCGCAGATAATAGAAAAATAATCATCAATAGTAACACTGGTCGCGAACAAACAGAGTATTTATAAAAAAAATATTCAAAATAGAGTATTTATGAATGGCTATAAATTTATAATAGTGATTGTGATTTACTTTATTAAATACCTCAAATGGATTTGAATTTCTTTGATGGAATTGTGGTTGAAAATAAATTGCTACACCATCCGCGGCATGCTTAATGATGCCTTAGCTTGTGAAATGTTAATCACTTGTTAATAGTTTGCGCTTTCAGGATGAAGAGTTTCCAGAGAACATCATGTTTGATTTGAATCGTTGAAGATGGTCTTCAAATAGCAAATGATACCCACAACTTTTCACCTCCAAACGCAAACCTTCATAATAAGGGCCAGAGTTGGCTACAAATTTCACTGTATCAAGACCATTTGAACGTACCCTTGCTAAATCAGTGAGTAGTTCTCGGCTGAAAAACATTATTAACAAGTGATCGAATCCAACTGTCACCAAAGCTCTCTTGAAAAGAATTGGAACCGGGAAAGTGAGGCTACACATATTCGTTAAATTTTCAAAACCAAATTCAATATAATCATAAGGAGGTCCCCGCCAATTATCGAAATTATTATTTGGATCATCATGTGCCACAAATATTGCACAACAAGCAACACCTCTACAATATAGGTCTTCAATAACACGAGACAGGTCCATGCTTATTGAACTACCCACATTTTGTTTAATAAACCACCTTGGAATTTTAGTTCCAGGAATAACAGAATTCATACCGTAGTGACTAGAGGATTTCAAGTATACCTGATACAAGAAAGTCAGTTATATATAATTAGTATACACAGAAAAAAACGACATATGCAAAGAAAGCATGCATCCAATTCTTTTAGTGCATGGAGTCATTACCTTAAAGTGTTGCATCATCCAAGAATAAACCATGCTATGACAGTGTTCCATCTCACTCAACTTGGGGCAATCAAAAGCATATATTCCCCACCTCCAATATTGGTTAAGTGTTTTTTCTTTTGTTGTTGGAAGCTCGGGCAAGTATTTCAGCTGCTTGCAGTGCTCCAAGTTCAAATATTTAAGTTTGGAAAGTTGCTTGATGGTATTAGGCAGTGTCACAAATTTGTTTCCCCTCAAATTTAAGTCTTCCAAAGAATGTAAGTTCCCAATAGCATCAGGTATTTTAAGAAGATTGCAGAAGCTAAGGTCAAGACTATACAAACATGGAAAAGAAGGCAAATAAGGCAACAACAAACCAAATGATTCTTCAGGTTTTCGAGAAGAAAGAAAATGGAAAGGCCACATTAAAACTTTTAATGCAGAGGATGTTGATGATTGGATGGCACTTCTATTTATATCAACGTTCTCCAAAAGTTCTGTCTCCTTTGGTTTCTTCAATAGATGGCTATTTTGTAATTTGGAACAGCCAGAGAGATTTAGCTTCTCAAGAGAATTGAGCCCAAAAATGATATTCAGATCAACGAGAAGATTTTCACAATTTTTCAAATTTAAATAAGTAAGCTCTTTTAAAATACCAATGGATGGATCAATCCGCACGATTTCTACACATTCTCGAAGATTAAGCTTCTGAATATGTGGAACTCCTCTTAAGTCTGGCATCTCAATAAGATTTTTGGAGTAGGGGAGATCTAGTGCTCCCAAATTAGGCCGACACTGTAAAAGAAACAAAAGTAAGGAAAATTACTATCTATTAGTTTTTAATTATCCTTTTAACTAAAAGAAAGAAAGATAAACCATTTTATTTTTAATTTGGTCAAAAGTAGCTGGGCGACAAAATTAATGACATTTATAATTTCTCATGTTTCTTTAATCAGATAAAATAAAGTTAAAAACATATATGAGATTATTTATTTTTTTATTTGTTCATTTAGAAACATAGAAAATTGAAAAACAACAATATATAATAACTTTGTGCCTTTCCATAATTGTTTGATATTGCTATAAGGCAGAGTTGATGTGAATATAAACCTGATGGCAAAGACATGGAAGGATATTTATCTCAATATAGATATCTTAATTCATTTGAAATATAATTGAGATTTCCATAAAAGTTGACATTCTTAAGCATGAGCAATTTAAGTTGATTCATTTTTGATAGAACATCCATTCTCATTCTTCTTTTTTTAAACTCTTCATCATAATGTAGTTGAATAACCATGGCTTCAAGAATTTCGGATTCCTACACCATCGCAAAAAAGAAAGAAAAATGTTAGATTTTTTAAAAAAATAATTTGTAGGTTCTTAAAAAATAAATGTCTAATATTTTATGTTCAAAAACTATTTTACCTTATTTTCCATCATTACATTATGGAGATCCTTGTAGTCCTATAACTTGCTCCACTTTCTTAGCTCCTTAGGTGATTTTTCTTGAACAATACTTCTATCCAACTCTCTCATCAAGTCATGCATAGAAATAGTACCCCAACAATCACGACTTATGAGTGATTTTTCAATGAGAACTTTCATACTAATGTCAAGATAAAATTCTTGATATTCTAGAATTTTCTCTATGTTATTATTCCAAACGGAAGAATAATTAAAACAAGCAATATCTAGAAATATTTCTTTTTTCATTTTTTCTAATCCATCAAAACTTAATTGCAACACATTCATGATATCTTTGCTTGAATTTTCTTTCAATCTAGCCAATGCACTCCTCCACTCAAAAACGTCTCTGTCAAATAAAAATGAGGCTAATACTTTAATTGCTAGAGGAAAGCCATGGACATACTCTAATACATCATATACCAATTGTTCATAATCTTTGACAATATCTTCAGTTTTGAAAGTTTTTCTACAAAATAATTGTAGAGCTTTATCCTTGTCAAGGAGTTGAACATTGTAAACTTTATTTACTTCATAATTTTTTAAGATATGTCTATCTCTAGAGATTATGATGACCCTACTCCCTGCACCTAGATATATCTAGGATGCAAAGCCAATTTCTCCAATTGTTCCATTTGATCAACATTATCAAGAATAATAAGTGTCTTTAAGTGGCATAGCCTAGTTCTTACCAACATAGTTCCTCGGGAAGGGTTGTTTATCTCAATATTTCCTTGGTTAGAGTTTGACGAAGAAGTTGTTTTTGTGCACCTATGGGCTCCAAAATCTCCATAAGTTTTGCTAACATCATCAATGAAATAACAAGCATCATATCGAGGAGAGATTTTATTAAATAAAGCAGTAGCAAGTGAGCAAGTGTCATCTTTCCTATTCCACCAATCCCACAAATTCCTACAACTAGAACAACTTCATTTGCGTCCAGATCTAGAAAATCTTCCATTCGTTTCACACCAGAATGTATATCAACTAAATCATCCCCAAAACTCGAAATTTGATTATAACCTAGTATGTTGATTACCTCTTGAACAATTTTTTCAATTTCTTCATTTTGAGGCCTGGAAAACAAAAGTAGAGGAAAACCACCAAATCATCACTAAAACTTTCAAAAACAACATTATATATAATACAAAAAAAATAAATATGGCCAAATACTTACTTATTCAGTACATCTCACCCACAACGATTGGTGATTGCTTTCAGAGCTTCCCTCCATTTGTGTACCTTTCTTCGTGTTCAGTAAAAGCCTCTCCAAACTGTCCACTCTGTTTTCGAACCTCCGAAGGAGTGACATCATAGAAAACAGGGAGCACACTTGGACCTGTTTCTTGAACCCAATCAACGATCTTTGTCAGCTCTTTCATGCACCATGTGGATGATGCATAGTCCTTTGAGAAGACAACGATGAAAACACATCAAATTTTTTTGCCCGTGATGAAGAGCTTGTTTGGATGCTAGTACGTGCCATTATTGCAGAAAGTGTTAGCTAACAGTAACACGACGAAGTTTGTGTGTAATGTTTAACTTAGTGCTATCAAGATTGAATTGAGAGGACAAGCCCTTCTTAAAAACAAATGGGTGTGGGCCAAAATGTGAATTACTTTAAAACTAAGTCTCAATGTTTAATAGTCGGAGAATTTATATAATATCCATGTTTGGCAAATAAATTGTTATTGTTTTGTTTTTGTTATAATATTAGTTTCTTCAATAAAGAAGAGCTGCTTTGAATTCTTAATTACGTGCTGTGGTTTGGGAGTTGTTAGGAAAGACTAGTAATTCAAGGCCGTTGGAAATAATTCAAGTCCCACATCGACTAAAAATAATATCACATTAGAATATATAAGTGAGGGACAATTTTCACACCTTAAACTAGTTTTTGGGATTGATGTGAGAGGGTGTGTTGGAAATAATCCATTTTTAATCGATTGACATAAATCACGTTTTTTTTAATTAACATTTGAAGGAAATATATTAGAAAGACTTTGATTGATGAAGCAGGCCTTAACTGGAATCAATCACAGACGACCATTGTGGGCCTTTCTTTCCGTTGCTTTCCCTCAATTATTGTCCACTTTTGGTCAGAAAGCATGATGGGAAATGGTTGCTTTTAAAAGTTAGTGCTTTGTTAAGGACACCACCTGTCCCCATAAAATATATAAAAATCAAAAACAAAAAAGGTGATAGTGCTTATGAAAAAAAAAAAACTCAAATGTGAAAATTGAAAAAGAAAAATGGGAAACTTTTTGAAAGCTAAAATATCATTTTAGTTCCTTGTATATTTTAAAATTCCTATTTTAGTTTTCTAAAGTTTCAAAAAGCAACTAATTTCATCACTCCATCAATTTCATAATAATGTCTTTCACGTTTTACATTGTAAAATAATTAATTTTATCATAATGAGAGTTAAAAGCTGCACACATTTAAGTGAAGTTTGTTATCATAAAATAATTAATCTAAACAATTTGACGATTTTTAACCGTAAATATAATAATTTTAATTTATAAAAAATTCCCAACACCAAGAATCGATTCTCAAATCCCTAATCTTAAACTTAAATCCAAACGATTTCATAATATCCAACCAAAATAATGTCTATCTTTCAGCCAACTGCACGTACTGATAATATGCTTTTTTTCCGTCTCAATTATAAGAAGAAGAAAAAAGACATATTTCATGATTATTAAGAAAATTAATTAATTTCATTAAATTTTTCAATTTTTAATTAAAATAAACACTTTTACTAAGTTATTCTTCATTGAAACTTGATACCAAATGTAAAAAAGTCCTTGTTGATCTTATTAAATGAAATATTTTAGAGAGATTCTTATTAAATAAAACATAAGTAATTAAGATTTATTTATATTTAAGACAAAAACAAAAATAAAAATTATTATTTATATTTGAGACGCAAGAGTGAGGAGGAAGTGTTTAAGATAATCACAATAGGGTCCTTCAATTGCTTGGAAGAGCTCATGTTCCAATAAGAGTTCTCCTTCATTGATATTTTGGTTATCCCTTGAAGAGCAGCAAAAAGATGATCGGTGAAACTATTGCGAGTGCCTATACCTCTAAAACTCACAAATAACATCAATATTCTTTGTGTGTGATGAAGAGCAGCTTTGGAATTTTGATCAAGCCATTGAAGAAGGTGAAAACGCACTTGCTGAAATAATGTGTAATGTAATGAATAGTAGTACTCAGTGGGAGGACAAGTCTTTTTAAAACAAATCACAAAGCGTGTGGGAAATTAAAAGGAACCACATGCATGCCATGCATCTTTAAAAAAGATGTTTTAAATAAGTTAAAAAAATATTTTTAAATATCTAGAATTTAAATTGGTATATAAAATATTTTTGACATCTGATTGTACTGCTTGCTTTGATTATATATAAGGCAGGAGGGGTGAATTGGTTAATTTTCTTGTAGAAGCTCATACATATAATATACGTTTTCCTTTCTTGTGCCTTCACAATCGTTCTTACCCATAGTGACCCTCACTTATTACACTTAAAATTGTTAAGGGTTTTTGCTAAACACACCCCATCTTTACTTGTACACTTCCTATCTAGTTCTTATTATTTTTCAATAAGTGGGAGGGGGTGTAAAAGTATAAATGGAAGGTGTATTTACCATAAGTATTGAAATAATTAATGCACTTGCATATTTTGCCCAGGAAAAGCTAGCGTAACTATTAGAGTGTTGCTAGGTGCACCCAGCATTCTTAAAAAATGGCAAAATTGCTCTTGTTTGGTTTTCCTCCTACAGATCAACTTGATCTGTAAGTTGATCCGTAAGAGGAAAAATAATTATAATATACTTTAAAGATATAACATATTTATTTATAATATAATTAAATATATTTTTTATTTTATTAATTATAATATATTTATAAATATTGATTTATTATAAATAATTAATTTTTTAATATATTTTTTAAGAATAAATTTGTTTAGAAGATGATATTAAAATACTTACTCAGTCTCATTATAATTATTGTTTAAGGTTATTTTATACATATTAATAAAAATCAATAAATACATAAAAGATAATATTATAAAGAATTAATCATATCATTAATATTATAAAGAATATAAAAAAATAATTAGTATTATATTAAAAATTAAAATACTAACTAGTTTATAATACATTTTTTTACATGATCATTAGTATAAGTGGGAAAATAGTAATTATAAGAGAATTTAAAAATATTAGTACGTTATATAAAATAAGGATCTTAGATAACGAATGATGTCCATTTTTTGTTTAATTTTTTTATACCTTTTACAACTTCTTTATTTCAATTATATTTAAAGTCATATTTCAAATTATTTTTCATTAGTTGGTAAATTAAGTTAACTAGACCATTTATAATAATTTACATATACTATAACTAAGTTAACTAGACCATTTTAATAACACGCGTGTATATAGACACAAATGGAATACACAATCAATGAAAATAAATAAAACTAACATTACTAATGAAAATAAATAAAATCAACAATACTCATGAAATGAGTTCATGTACAATATCTGTATATACACGGAATATCAATATAAAATATGTACATAAACTATGTCTGATCCGTGCGCCACCTGCGTCTAGACCTAACATATACAAGATGGTCCTATGTCACACTCCTGGCCAACCTGAGGCATTCTTCGATCACCTCATGTGTTGATGAGTCAGGCGTGACCACCCCTAGACTCAAATGGCGCTTCAACCTCTCAGCAATGTCATCACAAACTTCCTGTTACATACAAAACAAACTAATTACATAAATTATTATGCAAATATTGAGGTAAATGACGGAAATTATTAGTATTACTTACCACTGCATGTCTGGGCTCCTCCGCAGATGTCGATGATGCTCCTGGCTCCGACACGCGAAGGATATCCGTTTGCGGGGCCTGAGGGACGACTCGGGGTTGCGGGGCGTGACCATGAGGCAGAGGATCTAATGTGTGGCCTGATGTCATGAAAGGATGGGAGATGCGGAAGAACCAGTCCATGTAGTCACTGGAGCACGCCCCTGGCACAACGCACACCTCACCTGCTGGAACGATATGATCCTCGTAGTGCATCCACCTGTCGTGTATATCATCATACGAGACCCATGAATCGACCGGAGGAGCAGGAATGGTCTGCGTGTAGCCAAACTGCCACACGATCCTCTCCGGTCGGTAATAAACAGCAACAGGCCCCCAGCGCAAGAGACCGGAATAGCATGATCTGACGTGGAAGTCTCGGACCTCTCGGTGCTCCCCATAAGGGATCCAATAGACATTCGGAATCCGGAGTCGGTCTAGGCGTTCCCTGTACGCCGGCGCACGAATGCTCTTCACGGTCTTCTTGGTCGCAATTCACTTACACACACGCAGAGAATCCTCGTCGTACTCCTTATCAGTAGTGGAGTCCGCGACCGACGGAAAGTGCTCGTAAATCCAGCACTACAAATGTAACATCAAAATTATAAACATTAATAATGAAAGTGCAACAAAATTTAAAGTTGAACATTGTTGAGGCTGAACGAATAAAAAACATATTTGTTACTTGCAGTAGTGTGATGTAACCGCCAAGCCATCGGCTGTGGCTCATAGATGCATCGTTCAGCTGGTCGTACATATGCACCAAAGCAGCCACTCCCCAAGTGTACCTCTCCGTCATACTGAGGTCACGAAGGGCCTCCAAGTAGACAACATGGACATTGGTTGCACTCTTGTTAGCAAACAGAGTGTAACCCAGAAGGTGAAGAAGATATGCGCGAGCCGCAGCTGTCCAATGACCTGCCTGGCATTGGCGCTCATATATATCACGTATCCATTGCAGGCGTACGTACAGTCCGCGACACTGGACTCTCTTAGCCCTAGCAGACTCTGGAGAGACCATCAACATGTCCACCAGCATCTGAATCGCATCGTCCACGTGCAAGGGCTCAAATGCGTGTAAGTCACCAATAACGGGAAGATGGAGAAGAGAGGAGACGTCGTCCAATGTGATGATGAGCTCTCCCACCGGGAGATGGAAACTAGACGTCTCCCGGTGCCACCGCTCCATAAACGCGGACAAAAGTCCCCGATCGCCGGTGTCTATCGAACACGCGATCAGAGGACTTAGTCCTGTACTAGCAACAAGTCCCTCAATGACAGGGACAGGCCTGCCTAAATTGTGGACCTTCCTCCCATGAAAGGATAGCTTCAATTCAAGACATTCCTGAATTGAAGTATAAAGGAACGCAAAATTCGTTAAAATCATCCTTTAAAGGAAAACTAATTACAAGTAACTAAAATTAAATAGTATAAATACCTCTCCCGTCCATACGCTGCAAGCAACGTGATCCGCATACAGGGTCAACATGGATGGGTCGCTCGGGCCACCCGGAAATCCCTCATGCGCGTCCTCAACAGGCTTTGCGCCTGTGTCCGCAGGAATGTCCTCTACAGCAACTGGTGCCTCCATCGGTCATCCTGAACATCTGGCGCAGGGATGACTGGCTCATCGACGTGATTCGCAGTCACAACGACTTGCTACCTCCATACGGATGCAGTAGGCCGTCGACGCTGCGGAGCATCATCGGAATCATCACGATCTCCTCTGCCCACACCTCTGCCAATAACCTGACCTAAGGCATGACCTAATCCTCTGGTCCTAACCATGATCTGCAAATGAGTGACACAAATTCAATCACCCATTTCATTCACTCAAATTTCATTGGTCTAACGCAAATTTCATTGACTGAAAGTCGCGCAAGCTGTCAGGCTTTCAAGAAAGGCATGTCAAGAAAGGCTACACATGTTAGGCTTTTATTGGGTTAGTTTTTATTCAGTACACTATATGATTGAATGGAAATTGATTATGGATCCTAATATTATTGATATTAGATGAACAAAGCCAAAGAAAGAAGAAATCAATCTTCTTGAAATGGAAGCAACTCCATATTGTTTCTTGATGATCCTTTATTCCCTCTTGATCCTTGGGTTTCTGGCTCATGCTTTGTTCATGATCTTATCCTTAGTCTTTATAAATTGTTTGTTTATTGTATCATTTTTCAGTGAGGTGTGCATGTTTTAATAGGTTTTGTACACTTTTCTAACTCATTGGGGGAATATGCTTCTAATAACAAACAAAATAATTTGAAATCAACATGAGTGACTGGCAAAAAGGTTCTCAGTGGTTTGAAATTAACCGAGAACTAGCTCTTAGGATAGTTGAAGATAATACTTACTATCCTAAGCTCAAAGGCTCTCACTATTTTCAAACAATGTTAACAATTAATACTCCTCATCTTTTGGCAAATAGAAGCCTCACTTATGTGGACAGGTCAAGCTTTATGCTTATTCATTTGGTTCAACCTATAATTTTTGGAGCAACTAGATAAAGAATGACCGATCAACATTCAAAACAGAAGACAACTTCTCATAGATTATCCCAATAAAAAAGCAAAATCCCTTTCCTCTCAAAGATATACTAGCACTTCATACATTAACATCTACTCCTTCTTCCTCTTGGATTTGAACAACATATTCAAAAGTATGTTCTTTGTTAATTAACTAGTGATATTGAAGATGAAGATTCCTTATCTAAACAAATTGATAAAAGTAAAAAAAAAACTAGCAAGATCTTTTAGCCTATCATAGAGAAGCTATGTAGAATTGAAAGAAAAGATGACTAAGTATACCAATGTCTGGACAACCTTCAATAAGAGAGAAGGAATTATATGTGATGGGATAAAGAAAAGTTTAACTATCCACTAAAAAAGAAAGAATGAGAGTTTAGAAAAGTTTCAACAGTTTAGGTGAAATTGCTAGATAGGTGTGACATTATATATTATACTAAAATGTCATAATCTTGGGTGAAATTGCTAGATAGTCTCAACAGTTTTAGAATACCACCAAATTTTGTTACATTCCTACAAGACTTCTCAACTAATTGAACTATAAAAAAAGCATATCTTTGGCACTTGGGTACAGGCCTTACTTGGGAGCAGCCACATTTTTGTTTAAAATATGTTTTTCTATTTTGAAGCCTTATAATAGCATGAAATTGTCAGAAAATGACAATTTGTGGTGGCTTTAAAAATCTTAAGAGATCAATTACAAATATTTTACAAGATCAACGACACAATTACTATTTTTTTAGTTTAGAGACCTAAATAAAAACTCCTAAATAGTTGAGGGAATTAAATTAACCTTGAATGAACAGAAACAAACAATTTTTCACATGGATATGTAAATAAAAACACCAAAATTCCTAATTAAAATGAAGCTATGACTTTTACAGATCATCTGATCCGTAAGCATCTTCCGAATCAAGTTGATCCGGAAAATGCTTACGGATCAGGTGATCCGTAAAGTATGCACAGCAACTTTCCGTTTACACCATGGCCGACAACAGTGGAAGCAACAATGCAAGCAATAACAAACAAGAAAAGGGACAATGGAAGCTTACCTCGATGAAGAACAGAAGAGTAGAAGCTCATGGAAGAATGGAAGAAGCGCACTCAAAGGAGGGAGAAGCAGTAGCTCGCGTTGGAGAAGAACAACCACCTCGCGGAAGAATGAGGAAGGAGGAAGAAAGGGCCGCCGGCGGAAGAGTCTCACGGAAGGAGAAGATGCTCGCAGAAAAGAAAGAAGAAGAAGAGTCTCACGGGAGGAGGGAAAGAAAGAAGAAGAGGCTTTTTTTATAAATAAAAAAATAAGGGCATTTGTGACTTTTTACAATAAGTTCTGGGTGCACCAACACTAATGCTGGGTGCACCTAGCAGCACTCTAACTATTACTGGTTGACTGGATGCCATTAATCTGTAGTCCAGTGTTGAATTATTGAAACATGAAAAATTAACAGAACAAGTTATCGTTTTCATCTATAGAGTGCTCCATTAATCAGGAGTATAAAATTGTAGCCACATATTGACTGATGCGGCCAGTTTAGATCTTATCCGTATATATGATGTGTCTCCACAAGCCAACTTTAATTGCATCAAACATTGATAGATTACCTGAAGAAATAAATTAATTTTTAGGTGATCTTTTTAAAGGAAAACATAATTCTTCTCTCTTTTACTATTATTATTATTATTATTATTATTATTATTATTATTATTATTATTATTATTATTATTATTATTATTTAATTTGCATATCACTTCATCTATGATAATGGTCTTTACGTTTAGGATCGATTATCCAAACTCTAATTTTTTGTCCTTTCTCTTTTCTACTTTACTCAAAGAAAATAATTCTTACACACTGATTAAATTATGTACATGCGCACCACATTTCCATACGCACACATGCATAAATTATATATGATTAATTAATGACTAGCGCCACGTTTCCATACACACCCATGCACTAAGCGTCATTCGGGTTTTCGTAAGCAAAAATTGTCATAAACCCTATTTTGTGTGTTTTTTTTATAAAAATAATTAATCATCGTACACCTCAACATTAAGAGAAATAAGAAGAAGAAAAATAAAAAGAAAAATAAATTAATTGACACAAGATAATGGGATAAGATATGAATATAAAGATAAAAAGAAAATAGATGAAAATAAAATGGGAGAGAAAGTAAATACTGTATATGATAATATATAACTTCTTTTTTCAAGATATATATGAATGGCCTGGTAAGATTTATTTTTTGTTGGTTTACATTAGTAGCACATTCTGGCTAGAGGAACATTGTGGTCGCCAACGTCTGAATCAAGTGGACTGGAAAAGCATGGAACACGTTTTCAAGTGGTGGTAATTAAGAATCTGATTAGGAAACCAAAGTTAATGTTGTGCTGATAACTATTTCATGCACTATGAAACACCATGTTAATTAAAACACCACTATAAATTAGTTGTAGTTGCCACTTCCTTTGCTGCAAACTAAACCAATTTGCTTTGTCTATGTAACAAACACTTCAACAAAGCTACTCTAAATCCAATTTACAAGATGAATTCCTTTAGCCAAAACCACTATTTAATTTTGTTCCTTGTTCTCGCTGTGTGGACATCCCACGTAATGTCTCGCAGGTTGTCTGAGGCCTGCACATCAGAGAGACATGAGAAGTGGATGGCACAGTATGGTAGGGTTTACAAGGATGCTGCTGAGAAGGAGAAACGTTTCCAAGTATTCAAAAACAATGTGCACTTCATTGAGTCTTTCAATGCTGCTGGGGACAAACCTTTCAACCTTAGCATTAACCAATTTGCGGACCTTAATGATGAAGAATTTAAGGCTTTACTAATTAATGTTCAGAAAAAAGCAAGTTGGGTGGAGACATCAACAGAAACATCATTTAGGTATGAGAGTGTAACTAAGATTCCTGCTACCATTGACCGGAGGAAAAGAGGTGCTGTCACTCCAATCAAGGACCAAGGCAGATGCGGTATTCCTCTTCTCATTTTATTTATCACTTATGGAATATTTTTGTTTCAAAATATTTGTCGCTTTAGAATATGAAAAAAAATATTTTTTTTCTTCTGATACTTTTAGACTTAAATTATTATTTTTTATTCTGACATATGACCAATTCTTGTATGGTTTTCAATAAACTTTTTAAACTTTTTTTTCCTACTAAAATTTAATTAGATAACACTTTGGGAAGTAATTTGGGTAGCTCTTGAGGGATTATAAACAAAACAAAACTTTATCAGAGATTAAGGATATAAAACAAAATTGTTGGAACCAAAATTGATCATTTAGAAATACAAAATATATTTAAGTCATGCTTTTCAGAAATAAATTCACTAGTATGTTCTGTCAAAAAACATTCACTAGTATGTGTATAATGTAATTAATTATTTAGTTAGATAAGGTTATATTATCACAAAACTTAATAATTATTTATTTTCTCAAGATGTGTGCATTACTTTAAATAACAAATAAAATGAGAGGGAAATGGAGGGTAAACCAAATATCTTATATTATGACAATAACATTGTGATTCTTCTTTCCATGCTCAAACACTTTAATAATATTCCATTGTTTCATTAGAATCTAACTATGCTAAAATATCAACTCTCTTTTTTGTTTGTGAAAACAGGTAGTTGTTGGGCATTTTCAGCCGTGGCTGCGACCGAGGGTATCCACCAAATTACAACGGGTAAGTTGGTGCCTCTCTCTGAGCAAGAACTGGTTGATTGTGTTAAAGGTGAGAGCGAAGGATGCATTGGTGGTTACGTGGATGATGCCTTTGAATTTATTGCCAAGAAAGGAGGAATAGCAAGTGAAACACACTACCCCTACAAAGGAGTTAACAAGACTTGTAAGGTTAAGAAGGAAACTCATGGTGTGGCTGAGATTAAAGGGTATGAGAAAGTTCCTTCCAATAATGAAAAGGCACTTCTAAAAGCTGTGGCAAATCAACCAGTGTCAGTTTACATCGATGCTGGAACACATGCTTTCAAATATTACTCAAGTGGGATTTTTAATGCAAGAAATTGTGGAACTGATCCAAATCATGCTGTTGCGGTAGTTGGTTATGGAAAAGCTCTTGATGATTCTAAGTATTGGCTTGTAAAGAATTCATGGGGCACCGAATGGGGTGAGAGAGGGTATATAAGGATCAAGCGAGATATACGTGCCAAGGAAGGTTTATGTGGAATTGCTAAGTATCCCTATTATCCAATTGCTTGAGTACTGCTATCAATCAATATATAATAAGATGCTTTTGTTTTATCTTAATTAAGATGCATGTGTAAACGTTTAATTTCTACTAAATATATAATATTTTGTTTTCTTTTATTGTTGTTTATTAGTATATTTATAAATGTTATTGTGTTACAAAGTTGGAAGGGATACAGAGTCTAACGTCTAATGCATGGACTCCGCAAATTCGTGGTCTTTATTGACATAGGATATAATATTATGATTTTTTATGTAATATTTTTTTTTATGGAGATAATTTTGTTCAAGATGGATACGTAAGACAATTATTTATAAACAGTAAAATTCTTTTTTTTCTAATACTTAATACAACTACATATGCAAGATTTTAATAATCTATATAATACTAAATAATGTAACCTGTGAAATCATTCCATTTTAACTACAGAACCAGTCATAATTCGTATTAGAACCATTGCCAACTTTTCTAATAATATTAGAAGCAAACCAGTTTTGTGGGTAACATGAAACTGTATTGAGCTATGAGATGTCTCTCCACCATATCGACAAAAAGCTAATATCAAAGAGAAGCAGATTTTTAAAAAGATGAGTCCATATTTATGCCATACACATTACTTTTAGCATAGGGTTGGGCACTTTGTATGTTTGAGATCCTGAGAAAAAGGAGTCAAGACGTGTGTGATGGCTTTGGATGCTTTTAGACTAATCTTTCATTGTTTCTCCATCAAGAGCTTCTCTCCCATGGGAGCAACTAATTTCTCTTTTGTTGAGGTTTAATGTAATTTCTATCTTAATTTTATTCAATAAAGCATTGTTATTGTTCTTCTTCTATGCCTAATGCTTGCTTTTGGTTTTATCACCATTTTACATGATTCTATTCATTTAATTATAATTGAGAAATTCTTTTGAATTGTAAAATGAAGGAAACACCCAATAATTTTTATGTCTAGGGATAGGATAAAAAGTATTTGAGATCAATAAACCTTTTTTCTTAATCCAAATTGTTTGGTTGTGCTTTATGTCCTTCCACTTACAATATGTTTGGATAGAAGAATTAAAATGGAAAAAGTAATTATCCAAAGGATTTAAAATCCCCCCGCCCTCCCCTAAATAATTTGTTTGGATGCTCATTTAGAAGAAATTTAAACTTTAAGCATTTTAAAATGGAATTTGTTTTTAACTATAAAATTAGAATTTTAAATTCTTTTAAAGATGAAGGGATTCTAAAATTCCTAGTGGCTTTCATAGAGGTGGATGCTTGCTCGCTCTCAGAGTCGTGTTGTTCGCACTCACTCTCACATGAGAAGTGGATGGCACAACATGGTAAAGTTTACAAGGATGCAGCTGAGAAGGAAAGATGTTTACAAATATTCGAAAACAACATGGAGTTCATCGAGTCTTTCGATGTTGTTGGCACTACTAGAAAAGCATTTTTCTACGATAGTTATTTTGGACATTTTACGTCGGTAATTAATCGTCGTTGTAGCTAATGTCATAGAAAGTAAAGACTTTCTCCGACGGTTTCCTAAAAAATCGTCTTAGAAAAAAATATCCTTTCAAGATGGTTCTTAGTCGAGAACTGTCTTAGAATGATAAACTTTCTAAGACGATTTTTCAAAGAACCTCCTTAAAATGTATTTTTTTATAAAAAAAAATCAACAAAATATATTGAGGATTCTAAGACGGTTTTTTAGAAAACCGCTTTAGAATGTAAACATTCTAAGACATTTTTTTAGAGAACCGTCTTAGAATGTATTTTTAAAAAAATTAAAATTAAAATTAAATATATTGTTGATTCTAAATCTTAAAATGTAGAAATTCTCAGATGATTTTTCAAAGAACCGTCTTAGAATGTATTTTTTTTAAAAAAAATATTGAGGATTCTAAGACGGTTATGATTTTTCAACTAACCGTCTTAGAATGTATTATTTTTTAAAAAAAATAATTTAAAAAGCCATTACAAATAAATAAAAAATTAAACTTTGAGAAAAAAAACCAGTCATTGTGATAGTCAGATACACCAACAGTGTAAAAGAGATCATGGTTTGAATATAGTTTAGTGTAACGTTCCCACAAGCCGTATTGCCTAAACTTGTCATAGAAGGAATAGTTTGAGAAAATGAAAAAAGAGCATATTAATAGAAGATTGAAAACATTAATTGTTGAAAATGGGTTTTGGGCTAACTTGTCTTGGCTATCGTTCTGGAATAATCTGTTTGTGAACTTGAGGTTAGGGCCTGGTATATAGAACTCCGCAGCTGAGCAATCTGGGATCCCAATTTCCCATAGAGTAAGACCATTTCTTGGAGGGTTATAACCAAGTGAATTCAAGTTGATGTTGCACCCTAAAGGTACATTATATACAAGTCATTGTCTAATGACGCAAGCTATAAACTAAATTTTTAAAAAGTTCAAATAATTATAACTGCAAAAGCTCAAATAGTTTAATATTTAAATAGTTCATGATTAAACATTTAACAATGCACGAGTTTGTAATTTATAGTATTATATCCTGATCATGATATGATGCCAATAAAAATGGAACTGATCATGACAGCTAATTAGTCACATAGTTCTAATTCCATGTCATGAATCAATTACTCAAAAAGCTGAAGTTGTTGCATATATAAAAGCACATAAACTACTTTATATTTAACAGGAGAGACGAAGATATTTTAGTTGGTTTGATGGTAATTTTAGTTTGATATCTATAATCTCCAATAAAACCCGAAACCCATGCATACAAGTTGTAATCCCCGGTACAATATTTTAAATCAAGAAAGTGTCCATCTTTGTCCGCTTGAATCCAGAATTGATAACCCTATGAATGACACATATAATTCAAATTTCAAAACCTTTTTAGCTTAATGTGTCACTAGCCCTTGAAACTTGAAATTTCAAGAAAATAAATTCAATTGACTCCTAACCAAATGCACCTTGCTTTCTCTATGCCATGATCCTGCATCTCCAGGCAAAGCTAGACCAACATAAGCATTGTTAGCAAGTTGAGCTCTCTTTCCCCTAATAAACAAGTTAAAGGATGGAATTTATTAGCTTGTTTCTATATAAGTTGATACTATGTAATCAAAGAATAAAATGAAGGTAAATAAAGCATATGCATATACCCATCTAGGACTAGTAGTCGTCCAGTCACTGTTCCCCGTTGATTGGGTGGAAGGAAACTGAGATGAATTGGCATATGCTATTAAGAAGGTAGTTAGGGACAAATGGAGTGACGAGTTGAGCAGTGCTTGGGAAGTAGCCTATGATGAATTGGCAGCAGCTATTAAGAAGGCATTTTAGGATCTATAATTGTCGTAAAGTGTAATAAATAAATATTATTTCACTAAAACTTGTTATTAAACAAGCTCTCAATATAAATGTTTGTTAAAATAAGTAAATTATATGGTATTGGATAAACAATCTTAAGTTTTATATTTCCATAGATTTATGTTTGTGAATCATGCATAATCGATCCTTTATACAAATAAGTTCAAAATAACTTATATGTTTTATAGTTATTTTACCCATACAAATTCAAATAAGCTTCACTAAATGGGATAGATGTTTTTCTACGAAAAAAATAAAATTAAGTAACAGTAAAATGCTTTAGAAATAGTTATTGTGGTAAATAAGTTCAAATACATTGAAAATATTTGTAAGAATAGTAAGAGCAAGAGGGGGATTAGTACTCAAAAACTGACATGCAACAGGAATGTTATCAACAATCAATCAACTATTACCACATACAAATACTAAAACTAATGAGAAATTAGAAGCTCAATTACATTGCACAATATACTAAAATCACAATATAACAATTTATCACGTGTAAATATAGGGGAACGGATTGCTGAGAAATTTAGAAAGATATTCAAGGTCCACCTTTGTTATACATTTCCACTACTAATGAAAGAACATTGCTACGCAAATGCCTTATAGATAAAAAAATATTTACCCTTCTCAATACTCATTTACAGCAAAATCACACTCTTTAAGCTAATTGATTGATTAAACTGGTATAGAATTATAAATAAATTAATAAAATGAGATCAATTCAAACAAAGTGAAGTTGTTTTAGTAGTGGAATAATAAGGTGGGCTGAATAAAGTTTTGGATAAATTATCCTGACCTGCCTATTTGAAATATGGGATTTATTATTTTTTTAGTACTAAATTTTTTTTAGAATTTTTATATTTGAATCCAAATTTTTAAGATTTTTAGTTTTATTTATTGATTTTTTTTTAAGTTTGACATGCTATTTGTTAAACTTTTTTCAAGGTGTGACACTTTTTTTAAGGCATAACAAAGATAAATTCCAGGAGAGATTGGATTTCAAATTCTATGATTCCGAGAGGAATTGGCATATGCATAAACCACAGGCGAGTGTAGTTAAGGGTAATAAGTATATGCCTGTTCTACAGCATCTGACCAAAGAGACCCAAATTGAGATTTGCTGGGAACAGAGTTAAGGTACACAAAACTGGGCCAAAGAGTTACCTCTCCCTTAAATTGTGGCTCAGATGCATAGGTTAAAAGAACAGCTTCAGGATACGCTGATATGTGTTTTCAAACTGTAGAAAAAATTAAGGTTTGGAACAACAAAGAAGTTCATTCCATAAATACCAGTTGAAGGATCATACTTGAAGTAGAGTCAACAATCAAGGACCAATATGTGTAAATTGAAATCTTCATAATCAAAGAAAATGAAAACATCATCAAACATGAGGCGAATGAATCCGAGAGGAATGAATCCAAGAGTGAGACTCGACAATGTCATTTAAAGACAACATGTAATTTGCAAAGCCAATAAAATCAATTAGACATACCATCTCGCCTAAGACTAATTGACAAATCATCCTAACTAATGCAAGTCCTGCTTCCTCAAAATCATCAAAACACTACTAGAAAATAAGGTTTTTATATCGGTTATTTAAGACTTTCAACATCGGTTATTAACCGATGTTGAAAGTAGCATCATTAACATCAATTTTGAAAAACTGATGTTAACTAATAAATACAACATCGGTTATTTAAAAAACCGATGTTGTTAGTAACATTTAACATCGGTTTTTTAAAAAAACGATGTTGTTTTAGAACTTTTTTTAATATGTTATCTATTTTTTCAATAAACCCAAAATTAACCTGCAAATTTTAAAACCAGATCACACAAAATATAATTTTCATTCTGTTTTGAAACAGTTTTTACCCGAAATTCCATGAGAAATTTACTAATTACTATGAATTTAAAGCATATTTAATGTTGAAACATAAATTTTAAAAACTGTAAAGTAAGTAAATATAAACTATAATTACAAAATTGTCTAAACATCCTAAGTTTCATTTTTAACTATCAAATAGTATTTTGCCCATTGGATGCAAAGCGCCTTCAATCTCTCTGGTTCCAAGTTGGCCAACATCATCACACGGAAGCTTAGGTCGTAGCTTACCCTCCACAACTTCCATGACAATCTAATAATATAGCATCAAACATTTTATTTCATGATAATCAAGATCAAGTGACATTTCAGATTGCTATACAATTGAGATTAGAATTGAACTACTTAATTAAACATTTACATAACAATTTAACAAAATTAACTAGGCAACTCAAGATTAGTGTGATGATCATATATACCTTGGTGGGACCATATTTTGTCTCAACATATGGGTAATTTCCAGTTAAAAGCTTGTTCAATATAACCCCATACTGTACACATCACACTTTTCATTATAAGGTTCACATCGGATCACCTCTGGTGCCATGTACACACAAAATCAATATCATTACATGCCATGTTTTGAGAAAATGAAAGTTAACACCATTCAAGTTTATCTCATTTAATACTCTTCTAAATTTTAAAAATACAAAATCAATATCTTACAACCTCTTACGCTAAATCTCTAGTTACTTAATTTTATCAATTCACGCTAATTAGAAAAAGGCTCAATTGATAGGATTCATAATCAACACAAGAGCATATCAATTTCACAGCAATTTCTGATTGTGACATCAACTGGTTCATCAAACATATATAATTCAGTTATAATTATAAGGATAAAATAAAAAATTACAGAAACACCCCAAAACTCATTCCAATTGATACTTTAAGGATCCCTACACATGTTCTCACTAACCTCAATTGTGAATAACTCATTCATTATCTCGATATAGTCACTCAAGAGTTCTCCGTTATCAATTGTGGCATTTTTGGTGCTCTCTAAAGCTCCTCCTCCAGTTGCTCTCTTAGGGTTCTTAAACATTAGAGAGAAGGAGAAGGGATTGAAACCTCCATTTGTATTGTCTTCGTGCGATTCCTTTTTCTCTTTCCATGAATATTATCTCGCAAATCCCAACGGTGTAGGTGGTTTGCAATTGAACCACGAACCACATATCAAAATTTCATGACAATCCAACGGTTAACAAAACCGGGATCATAGTTTTACTGGGACGGTTTTGGGTTTCTGTGGGAAAAGAAAAGGCTATGACGCGAAGTGTAATTCTCTCAGCTCTGATATCTTTTCGTGATTCCCAATGGTGAGAATTCTTGGAATTGAGTTGCAAACTTAGTGTTTAAATTTCATGACGATCCAACGGTGAATAAGTCCAAGATCGTCATTTTTTCTAAAATAGGTTTGGTGGTATGCGGGAAAAAGAGAGGGTTTTGGGAGGAAGAGAGGAAAAACGAAATTGAGAAAAAGATGAGACACATGTAAAACTGACCTAACACGATTTATTTTTATAGAGAGGGTCTGGTGTGTTTATATTTTTATTACATTAAATTTAATATTACGACATCGGTTTTCAAATAATCGATGTTAAAATAATTCAGTTTTAGCATCGGTTATTTGAAAACTGATGTTGTAAGTGCTTAACAACATCGATTTTCAAATAACCGATGTTAAAATCACACTAAATTCAATTTTTAACATCAACTTTCAAATAACCAATGTTAATAGGATGATGTTAAAACTCATTTTTTTAGTAGTGAAAACAGATTTCATATAAGCGCCAAAGTCCAAAACAACAAAAGAAAATTTTGAAACTACCATATTTATAAACTAGTTAGCATTTGGTTCAAGTCAAAAGTGGAATGCAATATAAAGGTAATACCGAGGTGCTCAATATTCTATCATACTAATCTTTGATTTCATACAAAGCATGAATATTCACATTAAATTTAAAGTGTGACATACAATAGGCATTATGTGCAATTTCCTCATATAACTTGCATCAATACAACAAAGAAAGCATGTTCAACTCAGAACCACTCAGACCCTATAAATAGCCATCCCTCTTATCTTGTTCCTCCGCTTCCTTGTTAGCAGCTTGAACGGAATTGAACCATAGAAAAGCCTAAAGAATTAAGCATTAAGAAATCACCACTAATCAATAAGTTATTACTATTAATGCTAATTGATTTCCTTAATTTTACTTTGGGCTTCTCAATCTGAACATAGATGGATAATAATTACTAACGAGGGAATGCCGGTGAAGACAAAAAAACCAAGCAAGTGAGCATAAAACAGGCTGTCAGAGCTTAATACTCCAAAAATAGGCTTTTGATTCACATATTCAAAAATGGAACCTATCTGTGGAAGCAAAAGATAAATAATACAAAATACATATGAGTGAAAAGTAGGAAACAATCAAAAAGAAAAACAACTATATTAATTAGTAATAAGATGCTGGTTAGTTATAGCGGCAATTGCAGTGATAGCAGAGGCAAGCAAATAAGCATAGAATGGGATCTCAAATCCTTCTTGTTACGAACTGTTGTTGTTGGGCTTGTCTTGGGCCCATGGCGGTGGTTCATCAGAGTCCGATTTGGCCCACGAAGGGATTTTTTCATCAGACTTGCTTGATTCAGCAGAGCCTTGAGTCACAACAACCACAACTAATATGTATGGTGTTTTCCTTTTTCTCTGATTGTTCTTAGGAACTCCCAAAAATGTTGTAGGGTGTGATACATGTTGATTTTGCACTGCACCTGCACACGACAATGTTAAGAAGTTGTTGCAACCCCCACTCACTTCAATTGGTGGAACCTTAATACAGTACGGCCAGCTTGAAGGGAGAGGTTTAGGGTTTGGAGAATTAAATTGGGGGCTGGAATGATGTGGGAGAAGCTCATGTTGAGGCGCTGCGAGACAGAGAGAGCGTCTGAGTCTGGCTCTTTGAGAAGCTCTAAGGAGAGAGAGCTAGCAATCTTATCCATTTAGGTTTTTGATGAGAAATGTCTTGTTATGAAGAACGAAGGAGTGAAGAGAGTTCAAGAATAGAAATGGGAAGAGGAATGTCAAGGAAACAGAGGAGGGTGATGAATTGGAGAGGGAGATGTGAATGTTAAGGAACGAGAACGGAGTAAGAGCCTTCGAAGTTGCAAAGACACTAATGACGGCATGATTAGGGTTCTTCTTAGGAGTCCCACAGGAAAAAGAGAAATATAATATATATATATATAGGTACAAAATATTTTAAGATGGCTTTTACAAGACCGTCTTAGAATGACAACTTTCTAAGGCGATTTTTGTAAAATCGTCATAAAGTTGTTGCATTTAATTTCAAAAATGTCATCGTATTCTTTCTAAGTCAGTTTTTTATCGATCGACGTAAAAGCAACGTCGTAAAAAATGATTTTTGTAGTAGTGTGGGGACAAATCTTTCAACCTCAGCACTAACCAATTTGCGGATCTTCATGATGAAGAGTTTAAGGCTTTACTAACTAATGGTCACAAGAAGGAACATAGCTTGTGGACAACAACAGAAACATTGTTTAGGTATGACAATGTTACTAAGATCCCAGCTAGCATGGACTGGAGGAAAAGAGGTGTTGTCACTCCAATCAAGGACCAAGGCAAATGTTGTAAGAATATGTTTTCTACGTTCACCGATCAGTTCAGTTATATTAAATTTGTGTTTCATTAAAAAATGTGTTGATACCAACTTGTTTTTGTTTGTAAAAGCAGTAAGTTGTTGGGCTTTTTCAACTGTGCGTGGCTACAATTGAAGGTCTCCATCAAATAATTACAAGTGAATTGGTGCCCCTATCAGAGCAAGAACTAGTTGATTTTGTGAAAGGTGAGAGTGAAGGATGCTATGGTGATTATGTGGAAGATGCATTTAAATTTATTACCAAGAAAGGTAGAATAGAAAGTGAAACACACTACCCCTACAAAGGAGTTAACAACACTTGTAAGGTTAAGAAGGAAACTCATGGTGTAGCTCAAATTAAAGGGTACAAGAAAGTTCCTTCAAAAAGTGAAAACGCACTCCTAAAAGCTGTGGCAAATCAACTTGTGTCAGTTAGTGTTGAAGCTAGAGATTCTGCTTTCCAATTTTATTCAAGTGGGATTTTTACAGGGAAGTGTGGAACTGATACAGATCATCGTGTTGCACTAGCTAGTTATGGAGAATCTGGTGATGGTACTAAGTATTGGCTTGCAAAGAATTCATGGGGAACTGAATGGGGTGAGAAAGGATATATAAGGATCAAGTGAGATATACCTGCCAAAGAAGGTTTATGTGGAATTGCTAAGTATCCCTATTATCCAATTGCTTGAGTATTGCTATCAATCTATATATATGAAAATCTGAAAGTTCAATTAGTTAAGTATATGCACGTAATATCTGTAACCACCTTTTTAATTTCTAGCCAGTATTTGCACCTACGTAGTGCTCTTAATAAGATGTTTGTGTTTGATCTCATGATGTTGTAAGGGTATTATCAAGGAGGAATTAACTTTTTCAAGGTACTTCTGTTCAATATAGATTGCATCTGCTGATTTGAACTTGTTATTGGATGCACTTTATTATTTTTTGTTGTAATATAGTTTGACAACCTAGATTAATTTATGATGATCCAGACGTTGTTACCCTTACTAGAAGCAGCCAAGAAGCAGCAAACCAGATAAACCGAAAAGATACTCACTGGGAGGGTGAGTCTATTATTATATCTACAAAAAAATTTAGTTGTTACCAAAAAGAAATTCACTTGGAGGAATGCAAGGTGCTTCAGTCAAAATACAGGTTATGGTTACACTTTTAGTTTCTTTGCCTACATAAATTACCAAAATTCTGAGACCTGGCCATATTGCCTGCAATATTCTGTTCGACATTTGCAATTAGTTTATTGGAACCTTGATTAATGTATATCTGACTCAATTTATAAAATTTAAAAAAGTAATAAGCTTCTAAGTTAGCCTCATCTATGCTGAAGAGGGATCCCCTTACTTTGGCCTCAGTTATCTTTTTTGTGACTTTTCCTCTGTTCCATTGGCATTACTCTATTTTACATCATTGGATTTTTCATACCCAATGTGATGAGTATTTTATATTTGATTTTTCTATTATTAAAATCATATGTGTAGGCTGCAGAGAGGCTCATTTGAAGTGAAGTACTCGAAACATAGCATGCTAGTTCAAGCTTCAGTGAAATGTTCTTTTGATTTTTTTACTTCCTTCATAATCTTGTAATAATTTCTTCATTGAAACAGAATCTTTTTATTGAAAAATATTCCTACATATTGGCCTAATTCTGTAAAACCTTGCTAGTTGAAGCTATATAATAATCAGTCTTTAGCGGCATTCACCTATATTGCCGGTAAAAGAAACCGCAGTATAAAATACGCTGGTTTAATTTAATTGCAACTAGATATTTTAGCAGCCATATGTATTGCCGCTAGCCGAAAGGTACTTCTGGTATTGCGATCATGGACTGCAAATTTGTGTCCATCGTAGTCTTTTAACATGCATATAATATTAAAAAAAATGCAATATTAATTTTAAGGAGGTGATTTTGTTCAAGACAGTGAAGATCACTGTAGATAAAACTCTCTCTAACTCTTCACCCCAATCCAAGTCACATATGATGGCTTCTTCATATATTTTTATCCTAATCCCATTTCTCGTCTTCTTGGAATACAACATCCTTTCTTATTATGATTCTATGTGAATTTGTGGGACCCCACTACTTGCAAGATTGTTGTTAGCACGGATGTAGTCTTTGCAGAAAATGAACTACAAAGTGACCACACTAGTGCAAAATAGGGATTTAACATAGCACTACGTCTCCACCCACTCTTATTCAACACACACATATTCTCTCCATAGACAAACATGATACAGAAATTCCTTCTTTCTTATCTCTTATTTTAGCTTCGAGTTATTATCTTTCATCAAAAGCAAGAGTATTTTAACCGAGTGAGTCCAACAAATTAGCATGGCACACTTCGTTCAGTAAGAATCTGATTAGAATTGAAAGTTAAAGGTTAATTGTGATCACTAGCTACTATTTGGTGCACTGTGAAAAATAAACACATGTTGATGAACTTGAAAAGAGCCCCTTGTTCACTATAAATTAGTTGTGGTAGTTTCCACTGCCTTAGCTGCAAACTAAACCAATTTTCTTCGTCTGTGTAACAAACACTTCAACAATCTACTCTATACCCGATTTACAAGATGAGTTCATTTAGCCAAAATCCCTATGTTTTAGTTCTGTTCCTCGTTCTCACTGTGTGGATATCCCGTGTAATGTCTCGCGGGCTCATTACATCTGAGAGACATGAGAAATGGATGGCACAATATGGTAAGGTTTACAAGGATGCTGCAGAGAAGGAGAAACGTTTCCAAGTATTCAAAAACAATGTGCAGTTCATTGAGTCATTCAATGCTGCTGGGGACAAACCTTTCAACCTTAGCATTAACCAATTTGCGGACCTTCATGATGAAGAATTTAAGGCTTTACTAAACAATGTTCAGAAAAAGGCAAGTAGGGTGGAGACAGCAACAGAAACATCGTTTAGGTATGAGAATGTAACTAAGATTCCTTCTACCATGGACTGGAGGAAAAGAGGTGCTGTCACTCCAATCAAGGACCAAGGCTACACATGTGGTAAGATTCTATTTTAATTCCACGTTCATCAGTTGAATTATAAGAAATTCTATTGATCGAGCAACTCTTCCTCTTTCATTCCTTTAGCGTACTCAAACTCATTTAACTATTGGCCTAGCTAGCATCAAAGTTCTTAGATTTCTAAGGGTACCATAGAAATATTTCTCCAGTTATATTCTATTGGTGTTTAATTTATAAAGAATGTGCAATATTGTGCTAATATCAACTTGGTTTTGTTTGTGGAAACAGGAAGTTGTTGGGCATTTGCAACTGTGGCTACTGTCGAGAGTCTCCATCAAATAACTACAGGTGAATTGGTGTCCCTATCAGAGCAAGAACTAGTAGATTGTGTTAGAGGTGACAGTGAAGGTTGCCGTGGTGGTTATGTGGAAAATGCCTTTGAATTTATTGCTAATAAAGGTGGAATAACAAGTGAAGCATACTATCCTTACAAAGGAAAAGATAGAAGTTGTAAGGTTAAGAAGGAGACTCATGGTGTGGCACGGATTATAGGGTATGAGAGTGTTCCTTCTAATAGTGAAAAGGCACTCCTAAAAGCTGTGGCAAATCAACCAGTTTCAGTTTATATTGATGCAGGAGCAATTGCTTTCAAATTTTACTCAAGTGGGATTTTTGAAGCAAGAAATTGTGGAACTCATCTAGACCATGCTGTTGCAGTTGTTGGTTATGGTAAACTTCGTGATGGTACAAAGTATTGGCTAGTAAAAAATTCATGGAGCACTGCATGGGGTGAGAAAGGGTACATGAGGATCAAGCGAGACATACGTGCCAAGAAAGGCTTATGTGGAATTGCTTCAAATGCCTCTTATCCAATCGCTTAATAAGTGTTCTTGATAATTCATATAAATCTGAAAAGGTCATTATAATCGTATATATGCACGCATCTACCAAAAAATAAATAATCGTATATGCACGCATAGGTTGTGCTAGTACTAAAATTGCGTGTAAACTTTTATTTCAACCATATATAATGAGAATAAGATATTGCTAGTATGAATATTCTGAATTCTCGTATTACTTTTCTACTAGTCAATAGATCCATGCATTCAATTGTTATATACTCACGCCTATCTTCCTGTCAAATATTTGTATCTTCTGCGCTATATTGAATTTGAAAGGTAAGTAACTAAGTATATAAGGCTTTATCTAGCTCATTTTTACTTTTCTTAATTTTTCACGTTTGACAATTGGCAAGGATGATGCTACCCCGAGTAAGGTGGGTTCTAAGTGAATCAGCTCACTTTTTTCTTATAAATTTATAATTAAGGTGGATTGATTTTTATCAATACAACTTACTCAAATTTATGATAAGCAAAGTTATCAAAGGAGAATTTAAGTCTGTTATAGTATGTGTGAATTATTATAAACTTTCTAATATTTGTTTTTCATCTTTACATATAAAAAAATTATAGCTGGCCAAGTTGGCGGATTACAACATACTTTAACAGCTCAAAGTTGTAAGGATTATGGTGTAATTAATTAGGGCAATGCATTTTCAAATATCTTTTGACCGCAAATATTTATTGATCACTCTTAATTACCAGGTTGGACTAACAACATTTCTTACTTTTGAAAGTTATACATAACTGGTTTACCTTTCTCCTTCAGCCCTTAGTTTAATTTTGTCTCAAACAGACTTTACCTGGCCTTTGGCTTTTAATTATGGGGGATAATTTGGTAGTATTATATAGGCCATCGCTTTCTTTGGCTCATTCAAGGTTCCTATATTTAGGTTTATTCCTTTTGGTATCAAAAGTTTAGAAGTGATTCTTGTAAGGAAAATATTTAATAGACACATCAAATGTTAACTAACACCTAAAGAGAGAAATAAAAAATAATATATATATATATATATATATATATATATATATATATATATGATTGAATAGTTTAGGTTTAAATATATTTTTTGTTTTTATAATTTAGCAATTTTTGTTTATCGTCCTTGAAAAAAATTTATTTTTGCTTTAGATCCTACAAATTATATTTATTTTATTTTTCTTTCTTAACGTTCTTTACATAATGTTTTTTTACTATTTAAAGTGTTATTTAAAACATTTTAAAGAAGAAAAACAAGACAAACACATTTTGAAAGGACTAAAAAAAAAAATTATAAAGATCAAAATGAAAAAAAAAAACACTAAATTACGTGAATGAAAAAAATATTTAAACTTAAAATTTATGATGTAATAGAAAAAAAATACAAAAAGAAATAAGAAGTTGGTGGAATGTTTAAAATAAAAAATGATTCACTCATCATTATTCTTCTTGTAATCTTTGGGTTAGGCTATCATATTGATGTAAGATGGAAAATTGACTGTTTTGCAATGGGAAGAATTTCTTTTTTAAAGTATTGTTAAATATAAATAATTAAAAGTTATTCGGACAGTTTCTTATACTTTTTTAATCAGAGTAAGAAATCACCATTGTTGAGGTGATTCAGTAAGAAAGAATTATAGAACGCGAAGAAGATGAAGGCGCGAAAAGATTGCAAAAACGATTTCAAACTGATATCATGTGAACTTTGGAATATCAAAGGAGAGAAATTATGAAATGGAATATATTCATTATCAAAAGAACATCTTACAATGCATAAGAGTAATTAATATATATAGTAAACTAGCTAATTAACAAACTCTTGACTTGGCTAAACTAATTCAGTTACAACTATGATTAACTAAGACTAACTAGAGTTACTATTTACATCATGTAATATTTTTAGTTAAAAAAAACTTTTTAAAAAGAATAATTATATTTTTAGTTTTTAATATATTTGTTTCAACTTTTAAAAATAATCAGAAGTTGAAAGAAATTTAAATCTGATTAAAATTAGAAACTGTTTAAAATAATTTTTCAAAATATAATTACTTCTTTTAAAGAAAAAAGTTATTTTATAATTGTAAACATAATTTAGTTTCTACTTTATTAAAAACTTATAAACAATCATCAGTATATTATTTGAAATCAAAATCGATTTTTTTTTTAATATGTAACAAACTGAACCATTACCATATTCATCTAAAACTTTATATTTCGATTACATGACAAGGAGTGTATGTTATTTTCTACTTGTTCGGGACACGAGGCATTTTCCATGTGAGTTCCTTATTAATTAGTAATCTGACAATTTTCTCTTCCTAAGAATTCTTGTATTTTCTTTCGAAGTAAAAAAGAATTCTTGTATTTTTTTTCCTAGAAAAAGCATTGAGAAGAAATTATAGTAGTGTTATTAGTATATATATAAATTATGCAGAATTCTCACCGGTTATCTCCTGCTTTAAATACCATAAATAGGTAAAATACATTATACTTTCCATTTTTCCCTTACTACCCTTTATATATATATATATATATATATATATATATAATCTCAAATTTAAGCATACATGCATGGTCGAATAGTAGAATAATTCTTAGTTAGGAAAATGGAGAGGAAAACGAAATAACATGAAAATTTACGTTAATAAACATTCAATAAAAAAATGTGTTATTTTAAAATTTTCAGCTATACTGGACTTGCACTTGTTGTTTTATTAGTCGTGATTTTTCATTTTTTTATATATTGGATTTAAGGGAATATATTGAAAGAGAAACATTAAATACTTAGCATTCTGTGAGTTTAGTATCTTTTTTTTCCTACGTACACGCAGTTTTGCCGTCGCAAGGCACGGTTTAATTTTTTAATGGAAAAAAACAATGAAAATAAAACACCAATGTGAGTAAGCTTTTTCTTTTTTAGGGAAACCAATGTGAGTAAACTAATCACCATATTAATGAAGTTGCAAAATGCCAAAAAGACAATTGAAGTGCGCCTAAATTTTAGAAAGACGCTTGCATCTAACTAGTCATTATTAAGTCTAAGTCTATTCAGAAAAAAAAAAAAAAAGTCTAAGTCTTTAGACGTTATTCGTCTCCTAGAATGAATTAAATATAAGTACTCTACAAAATTAGAAATTTTCCTTTTATATTGATGACACTGAACATCAATCCTAAGATTTCATGGCATGCACCCATATTACTCAAACTGTTCGATCAGCACTAAGCTGGCCCTAATGAATTCACAAAACTAGAGACTTTTAATTAGTCTTAATATGGGAATTAAAGGGACATTATCTCTTGCAATTGTCTTTAAATAAAAAATGTAACAAGAAAAAATTGTTAATTCCTTAGCATTTGAGTGATTGCCTACGTGAATTTTCCATTAATATAATATTTTTATTTGCTTTCTTTTTTAATTTTATTTTTATGGTTAACAAATAGATTCGGGAAATCTTTTCTTCTTGGATCATAATCTATTTTGTCAATTTGAGTACTTAAACAAGTTTTTCTTTTTGCTATACAGATATGAAGAAGGAAGAAACCGTAATTACCAACTATATATATAGACCTGAATTGAGATGCCCAATATTCCTGCCAATTTTCAGTATTTGTTTTGATCTTTTTATTTGACAATAGGTCAGAAATTTACCTGCGAGATAATTACTATGAATTATGGAATGTTACCAACTATGTGTTCTCAGCTCCTACAAAACAAACATAAAAACTAATAATTTTCCTAAATTTTCAACTATGGAATGTTACTCCTAAACCTATGAGTAAAATAAGGGCAGACATGGCAATAGATAAGGAAAATGCGAGATAATTACTATGAATTATGATTCAAAACATAAATAATCATAGTATTTATCACTAAAAAAATAAATAAAACTCTTAATTTATTACAATAGCTTTGAGAGTAATTTTTTTGTGTTTCGCAAACAATATCAACTTGCATCGCTGATATCGTGTAACCAAATAAATATTGGGCAGAATAAAATATTCAATAATAGAAATTTATTTGGATCAAGGAAATAAAGATAAAAAGATTTCACATGATCTTTTAATAATTTATTGTTATTATTAACCCAATTTATTATCTTCTCGAAGTTTTTTTTATCCACAATGTTAATGAGTATAATTAGTATTTTATGTGTTAGTGAGAACTTTGAACCATGACCTCACTATCCCTCCAACCCTTAAAGTTTCTTCTCCTAACCACCAAATCACCTTATGACTTTGATACGAATAGCAGTAAGGAGTTGCAAATAGTAAGGCCCAAGAGACAAAGCAATACTCACATTCATCTGCAGGATTACGTATTAAGTGAATAGTAAATCATGTACGCATGCAAGTACATAGGGGCACAGTGCTAGCATAGTATCTTCTAGAAGAAGTTTAGAGGAATAAAGGAATATTATTGTTAGGATATTGTTGAATCTGTAGCTTTCTGTTAGATTGTTAGCTTTTTGTTATACTTGTTGGAATAGCAACTATAAATGTAAGAAAAACGCTTTATGAATGCAAGAAGAATTTCCACAAATCTTGTCCTCTCTTTCTCTTTTCCTGAGGAGATTGCTTGGGCCTCGAAAGCCAAGCGCTAACATTGGTACTTTCATTTTCATCAACCATGGTCGATGCCACTCGATCCAAAACCAATGTCGATCATTGGGAGGATGCCTTTGCTAAGCTTTCCTCTTCCATGACCGCCAAGATCGACGAGCTTCTTCACTGCATAACTCAATTGGAAACGTCGCACGCTAGTTCTCACATACCATCACCTTTCCCCAGGTCTTCATCTGCACCTACCACGAACCCTGCTAACTATCTAAAATTGGAGGTCCCTCGCTTCGATGGCTCTAACCCAGAGGGGTGGATATTCAAGATCACACAATTCTTTGAATATCATGCAACCCCATACCACGACCGTCTCACCATCGCTTCCTTCTACATGGAAGGCTTTGCATTAGCCTGGTTCCAGTGGATGTATCGCAATGGCCAGTTTTAGTCTTGGTCTGCCTTCCTACATGCTATCCACACACGGTTTTCATCGTCAACCTATGAAGATCCTACTGGTCTGCTCTGTAAACTAACGCAGCGTTCAACCGTTTCCACTTACCTTTCGAAGTTCGAAGCTATTGCCAACCGCATCATCAGCCTTCCGGCGTCGTTCGTGCTCAGTTGTTTTGTTTCGAGGTTGAGCCCCATTATTCGACGGGAGGTGCAAGTCATGCAGCCTCACTCCTTGGCTCAGGAGGTTTCCTTCGTGAAGATTCATGAGAAGTTGTTAGATAGTCGTCATCCTTCTGTTCGACCCCCTCCTACTCCTACTATTTCCTTCCCTTCACGTTCCTTACCTCCACCCTCCACCAACCCTCTTGAACCACCCTTGCTTCCTGCTTCGGCCAAACCACACTCAACCACCATTCCTTTCAAACGATTATCTCCGACTGAGTTGGCCATTCGCCGTGAAAAGGATTTATGCTTTAATTGTGACGAGAAATACTCTCAAGGGCATAAGTGTACTTCCTCCTTGTTCTTGTTTGTTACAAAAGAAGATGAGTGTCTCCAGGACTCCGATTCCGCTCCCTCGTCGCCAACTGCTCTTGCTGCTTCTCAGGACTCGTCACCGACGCAGATCAGTCTCCATGCATTTTCAGGCCACAGGGCTCTGGAAACTTTACGTGTCACCGACTTAATTGGGAATCACCGTGTCCACATCCTTATTGATAGCGGAAGTACTCACAACTTCCTACAACAGGAGTTGGTCTCCACCCTGAGTTTGTCCCCAAAGGATACCTCAACCCTTCAGGTTACGGTGGGCAATGGTGAGGAACTGCACTGTCATCAGGTTTGTCCGAGAGTTTCAATGCACATTCAGAAGCGCGCATTCATCCAGTGTTCCATTGCTCTATCTTAAAGCCTTTCGTAGGATCTTCTAACCCTGAGAAGGCTGTGGACCTTCCACCATTGGCAGTGGATAACCAACCGGTCCCGACTCCATTAGCTATCCTAGCTCACAAGTCCATTCCGTCTGATACAGGCCCAAAGCAGCTCGTGCTGGTTCAGTGGATGGGTCTTCATCCTAACGAAACATCCTGGGAGGATTGGACGACCCTTAAAACTATTCATCACCTTGAGGACAAGGTGTTGTTTGAAGCACGCGGGAATGATACGAATAGCAGTAAGGAGCTACAAACAACAAGGCCCAAGAGGCAAAGCAATACTCCCATTCATCTGAAGGATTACGTATTTTATTTTGAAATTCTTTTCAAAAACTTGTTGATCTCTATTTACCCAATTTCCAGATTGATTATTGTTTTTTTATTTCCCGGCTTAGGAGTAGATATAAATATACCTAATACCTGTCGAATCTTAGTAATAAAGGAAAGTGAAAGAAATGAAGTTTTAACCTACCGTCCTTTCCAACAAACCAATCATTCTCGTAAAGGATTTTCTCTTTCGAAATCAAAATGATTAATCAAAAATTTCTATGGAATTATGAAAGATGTAAACAAAAATTTATCGAATCATATCATTCAATTATATTGACAATTCCAAAAAGTTGTTCATACTATGAACATAGTATAATGGCGGTCGGGCAAGTATGCCCCCATCGTCTAGAGGTTCAGGACATCTCTCTTTCAAGGAGGCAACAGGGATTCGACTTCCCCTGAGGGTAGGGTGCTACGAAAGGAGGTTGATCATGAATTTTCAATAAAAACTTAAATGTATTCTTCCAGTTCCTGGGTCGATGCCCGAGTGGTTAATGGGGACGGAGTGTAAATTTGTTGGCAATATGTCTACACTGGTTCAAATCTAGCAAATCATGCACGCATGCAAGTACGTAGGGGCACAACACTAGCATAGTATCTTCTAGAAGAAGTTTAGAGGAATAAAGGAATATTATTGTTAGGATATTGTTGAATTTGTAGCTTTCTGTTAGACTGTTAGCTTTCTGTTATACCTATCGGAATAGCAACTATAAATGTAAAAAAAGCGCTTTATGAATGCATGAAGATCGAATTTCCGCAAATCTTATCCTCTTTTTCTCTTTTCCTGAGGAGGTTGCTTGGGCCTCAAAAGCCAAGCGCTAACAGACTTCCTAGTCAATCTTCACAAAGTTGTAGGTCTTTCACTATGCTATATACTAGTCCACAATGGCACAAATGTCATTATAATGTAATTACAATTTTTTATATCGTTAATATTTATAACATATATTTTTTTAAATCATAAGTATTTTTCATTTGGAACAATCTCATTTGAATTGAGTAAAATTAGTAAAAACTCTTCCTCCAATTATTTAATGTAGTTTCATAAATTCAAAATCTGAATCCATGACCATTGATTAAGCTAGAATAACCCATATCAATCGATTTATATGATTAACTATTAAATATAAGATAATGGTTAACTATAAATTAATAATGTGGTATTACCTGCGGACTAAAATATAAGGGGGCAAAATTATTTAATGAACTAAAATATAAATAACTTTTAATTAATTTTCTCTTATTTAATGATATTATTTTTAAAATATTTTTCATTTAATTAGGGACTGTTTTATTTTTTTTTCCTATGCAATTAAATGCAGAAGGTACTATAGGAAATAATTTTTTTTTTATTGAGACAGCCAATATTAAATGATGTTAATTATTTTTTTAATGAGAGTGAATTAGTTTTTTTATATTTCACTCGGAGACAGTAATTCTCAACATGGTTGGTATTTTTTTTTTGTACAAACATTGTTGGTAATTATTTAATTTTTAATATTTATTATCAATTTTGTGACCTTAAAATATGAAAAAATATTTTGCATAAAATTTAAATTGAAGCTGATAATAAATGTATTTAAAATATTGTTTTAATTTTTAAAATAATAATAAAAATAAGAAAATGCTCAAAATTAGTCGTTCATAGTATCGAAATTATAGAAAAGCTAAAATATCATTAGAAGACCTTTTCATAATCATTCACCATTATTAAAAATTTTATTTATTTTGAAAAGAATTAGCATTTAATATGTATTTATTTTTTAGAAAAAAGTATATAATTTAAAACAAAAAGTGTAAAGCAATTCGCAAGGGAATATAATTTACCCAAATATTTGTTGAAGCACAAGTAGCAAAACAAAGTTGGGTTTCGAAACATTTTTTTTCTTTACTTTAAATTCCAATAAAAGAAATACAGTATATTTTTTATTCGTAAAAATTAAAAATTATAATAATTCACACTCTGTCAACTGTGATAAGAGCTGCATCACTTAATACTTAACTTGAACTTTAAAAGTTTTCCTTTATCAGTAACCAATAACATTTAAACCAAGTTCAAATTAAGGACAAAGAGGGTAAAACCCACTTTGCCTCGTTCTCCTCACTCTCTTAGATTCATTCATCTTACATTCGTCCAGATTCTTTGGATGTCATTGGTTGTCACGCTGCCACGTCATCAACACCGCCTATGATATTCTGGGCCGAAATTTCTTCCTCCTTAAAAAATTGAATCTTACATTTTTCCACTCAAAATATCAACAATTTTATTTTATTTTATTTTTTATGTCATTTCATTTCTTATTCCAATTCAACTTTCACCTACACAAGTTTCTATTCAAAGGAAATTGGTCATTTGAATGGCTCAGTTGTTGTCTCCAGTGTACACTGAACCTCTCAAATCGAATTTAAGTTCCATAAGCTCATGGAGGATGCTACCAAAGACTGCAACTCCTTCGAATTTTGTAACACACAATGGCAAACGAAGAGGGTGTGGAAGGGTAAGAGTTGCTTCTGAGGAAAAATCTTTTTCAACGAGTGGCACTGCTGTTGTAGATGACTACTATGCAGTTTTGGGTCTGGTAATGTATCACACTCTGATTTATTTTTTCTCTGTTTACTTCCCTCTAAAAGTATTCATACATGGTAAAAAAAAAATCATAATAATAAGTTGAAGTCTTTTCTCATTTGAATAACTTTAGAGACAATAGGGAAATCCCAGATGATAAATTAAGTGAGATGTATAGCCATGATATTAATTCTGCATTGCAATGAAACTTAGGATATTGTGAAAACTACTCAAATTTTCCACTATTAGACACTTATGACTTTAATATAAAAAATGAAGAATTATATTTATTTATTTATCATTCATATGAATTGAAGAAAGTATCACAAGATTTACAATAACCCATCCAAGCTGCCCAATCAGTTAACCACAAATGAAGAATTTAATACAATACATGATACTGGCAAACTTTTTTTACTTACTCTAATTTTGTAACAACTAATTCGAAAGTTACATCTAGAGTAATTGTGGCTGTGAGAGTAATGCTATAATTTTTTTTTATTATTAATAAATGTTAATCGTTAATTTATTAGTTGGGATCGAACCGGTGAACTTTCCCTCCTTCCCTTCTTTTAGAGTAGTGTTATAATTGAGGGAAGAGAGAGAACATTATTATCAAGATATATATTAATATCATACTGTATAGTGTATGTTTAATGATTGGTTGATCCATTTCACCAGCTTCCAGATGCCACTCCAGGGCAGATCAAGAAAGCGTACTACAATTGCATGAAAGCTTGCCACCCGGATTTGAGTGACAATGATCCTGAGGCTACAAATTTCTGCACGTTTATCAATGAAGTATATGGGGTGGGTTCCATTCTGAATATCATAAATTTCAAAACTTTGAGAAAAGTTTCTTCAAGTTTTGTTGTGTTTTTTTTTTATATAGTAAATTGACTATTACAGTGCAGGTGCTCAGTGATCCCATCCAGCGTATGATTTATGATGAAATTCATGGGTATTCTTTGACTTCAATCAATCCTTTTCTAGATGATTCTAGTCCAAAGGATCATGTTTTTGTTGATGAATTCAGCTGCATAGGTACTTGTTGTCACTCTAATGAAAACTATAATGTTATCTTATAGTATGTTCTTGTCAAGCACTCTTATGTCTCCATCTTTCTCCTCTTTTGGAAAAAGAATGATGGTTCTATCTAATAACACTTCCTTTGTAGAAAAAGTGAAAAACAGTTATGAATCTACCAAGAGTTGGTTATGCCAAAGAGAACAACATTGACATCTAAAATTTGCACTCTAGATGTTGCTTAAATGTATTTATTAGATCCTCAACTAGAACAATTCCAAGGCATGTTATGTAATTGTACTTCAAATCCTTGAACAGGCTGCAAAAACTGTGCCAATGTAGCTTGTGATGTGTTTGGAATAGAGGAAGAGTTTGGAAGAGCCAGAGTGTACAGCCAATGCGGGAAGCCTGAATTGGTTCAACAGGCTATTGATAGTTGGTATATCTATAAGCATTACTCTAATCATTCATTTCTCTATCCATAGTTTCCATTGATATAATTAATTTTAAGCATATTAGAAGTTTAATGAAACCCGGTTTCACTCTTTAATGTCTGACCATGACCATGTTTTTTTTGTAAGTGTCAATAACACACTGATCTAATTTTTGTGATGATGGCATTGCCTCTAGTGTCACTGTTGTTTTATAAAAATCCTTTTTGTACATTTTCCATTTTACTATTTATGATTGGGATTAAATTGTTCTAAGGTCTTTGGCCCTGCATTTTACCAGAAAAAGAGAGGGTTTTGTTATGGGCTGCATCACATAAGTATATTGGTTATTGATTGTCTTTAAGAGTGTTACGGGCAATTATAATCGATTGAACTTTCATTAAATCATGATGGCTCGTATTTATGTTATTCATACACCCTTTGCCAACTGCATAAAAAATGTCTCAAATCAGTCAAGGGTTTAACTCAAATGATTTTAATTCCACGTTCAGAACCCTCCTGAATTAGCATGATTCCTCTGCTATTCTTTTTTGTGCCAGTGTTGACGGTTATGATCTACAACTTTTGAAGCCTTTGATTTCTAGCATGCTGAGAAATGTGTTGAAATGGGAGACAAATATCTAGAAACCAAAAAAGAAAAAAGAAGTTAAAAACACTTTGGGATATAATATAACAAGGGACTATTACACCTGCCCTAGCCCCTAGGCATGTTGGTTTATCATGTATGGATATAGGAATGAGCCTTCATTCTTCAATACAATTTATATTTTTAACTGGATCTGTATGACAAAGGCATTGTTTGTGAAGTAACTAGGATAGTGGAGATTTCAGAAATTAATTTGACAATAACTGTTGTGTTTTAGCCCTGTTGACTGCATTCATTGGACATCAGCTGCACAACTATCATTGCTTGAAGACGAAATGCGCCGCGTAGAAAGAGTCAATGTAAGGCCAAATTAAGTTGCAAAAATCTATTTCTTCTGGATCTTATTTTCCTTGTAATCTCTATTCCTAAGATTGTGTGGTCGCTTTTGTTTTTTTCCCTCTTTTAGATGGCTACTGATATATGAGAAACAGTTTTAACCAAGTAGCATATGGCTTTAAGTTTTCAAACTGTAATATTTCTTGATTGTTTCTGATCATATTTAGTATAGCCTCAATTTAACTACATATGATTTTTTTTTTTTAAAAAACATGAAGTTTGTCTCTCATAGTAATGATATTTTTCTTCTTTTAAAATGAAGTTTTAGTCTTTTAGATAACCAATGAGCTAAAGTAAGGTAGTTTTTCTTCTACAAATGGTATACATTATAATTCTGTCTAGTTAAGCATTTTGTATACCATTAATATGTATACTGAGCATCTTAAATGTGAGCAGGTTGCCCTAATGCTTTCAGGAATGGGATCAGCATCTGATGTTTTCAGAATGGTAAGAATAACTCATACACTACTGGGTTATTTAAATGTTCAGAGATTTTCTTCCAATTTTTTAACTACATTTGTGTATATTTTGGGGGGAGTTGATGAGCCTGCCTTGGTATAAAATATGGTTGATATCATCATATTCTGCATGTCCTACAACATAGCTCCAAGACCTTGAATTTGGAATTTTCTTCTTTCTGATTCTGGAAATAGTGGTTAAAAAGTCATGATAACATGGATTATGAAAGCACTTCTTCAAAATGTGTCATAGTAGCACTATCATTGTTCTATTCTAGTGTTCTTGTCACATAAGTTTCATGCTTATTTCAGAGAAAATCTTTTAATCAGCATGCCTAAAATTTTAATGTTTTTGCATTTATGTAGTATTTATGTTGTCTCCTCTAACATGATCCAACCAAACTAAAAATGACAGGCAAGTTCCCGATGGGAAAAGAGACAGGCAAAAGTCTTGGTAATAACTCTTACATTCTCATTCACCTTTTTTCTTTATGTGCTTTAGTTGGGGAATCACTTATTTACGTGCAGTTAATGGTATGGGAATTTTCATGAATTTTCCTACTAATCTGTGAAAAGTGTACAGGTTCTTAAGGTATTAAAATTAAGGTAAAATTGTAAAGTTGGTCTCCCTATTTGTCTCAAAATTTGATTTTGGTCTCCCTATAATTTAATTCACGCTTTCTCAATTTTTTGTAATCCCGAGATTGAACGTTGACTACTTGTCAACGTTGATCGCCACATATCGCGTATTTATTGGACGTTAATTTCGTGCACCTAATTAATAGTAACCTCCATTAAAATCGCAACACTTGGCGGTCAAGGTAAGCAATTGATAGTGAACGTCTAATTTCGAGGTTGAGGACTGAAACAATAGGATTGTAAAAAACTAGGGGAATAAATTCGTGAATTAAATTATAAGAGGACCAAAATCAAATTCTGAGACAAATAGGATCAAATTTGTAATTTTGCCTAAAATTAAAGAAAAGTACCATTTTGATCACCGAAAAATAGGGTTGACATTAGTTTGGTGGTCTCTTAAAAAAGTTTGACCGGCATTAATTTATTCCTTGAAAGATAGAAAGTGACATCATGTTTGCTTTTCTGTCATTGACACCAATGGCACCATGCCACTTCTCATCTTTCCAAGACTAAATTTATGTCCCCTGGTGTTGAGAAACCATACTGAACTCAACCCAATCTTTCTGACCAAAAGAGTAGTTCACTCTTGATATGAGCAAGTTTCTTTTCTTAAACACTTAAGATTTCTTATTTGTCCTTGATTTTGATTGGAGGATCTGCATGCAGTTTAAGATAATGAAATATTTACTGAATAATACGGAACCTTTTTGGAAAAAATTTAGTTCTTAGAGTTTAGAGTACTTAATTTTACATTAATGAGGGATGTCTCAAACTATTGTGAATCTTCATTTGACAAAAAATTTCACACCAGCTTCAATGTCTCTTTATTGGGTAGAAAATTGTGATTGTTTGTTAGTTTCACGGTATAAAACATGTTATGCATATGACTAAACATTGTTGAGTGTCGTGCAGGAACAAGCAAGATTGAGAATGATGAAGGAAAAAGGTTCTGATAAAACAGATATGTTCTGGAACAATCTATGGGGCAAACCAAAAGACTTAAGTTCAGGTATTGGATGTGAAAATACAAAAGGTTTCTGCTAAATGTTGGATATTATAGTTTTCATCTGCCAATGTTTTCCTTTTTTCAGTTGTTTTGCTTTAGAACTTTATTTCAGCCATTCCTTTTTTTAGAGGAATTAAATTTGCAATTTCTAGCCTCTAGTAGCTATCAACAAAATTTGACTCCACATCAAAAAGTATGTTTCAATAAGCCTGATTATTTGGTTATGCTAATTGTTAAAAGTTCAAAAAAAAAAATTGCACTCTCATTCAATTAGAAATTATACTAAATAAAACTTTTAAAGCAATTATTACAAAAGTTAATTATTTTTAATTATATGACCATCTATGATTAGATATCAATGTAAAAAAACATTTTCATTGTTTACAATCTTTCAAATGATAACCATTATGCAGAGGAGGAAATCAAAGAAAGAGCAAAAAGGGCTGCTGCTGCTGCTAGAAGATGGAGGGAATACTCAAGAAGAGGTGTTGATAAGCCTCCCACATTTAAACTTCCAGAGACAGCCTCCAGCAAGGACTAGTGACCACTATTTTCCCCACAGTCCTTCCTACACCTTCTATAACTATAGCACCCAATCCCATGTAATTAATTCATCCATAGCATCTTATTAATGAATCTCATAAGTTTATTTATCATTTAACAATCCATCATTGTATATGCTGCAACACTAATTACTGTAAAAATAATACAGATGATTTATAGTAAATACAGAGATATATAAAATAAAGCTAAGTTCAATGTGATGGAATTTCTATGTTTCAGCTATTTCCATTTGAATTGTTGGCTTCAGCATAAGTACTAATTCAAACTAACAAGCCGTGCAGGAAGATGTGTTGCTGAAATGACCAACAAAGGAACCTGCGGAGTAGACTCTTAGGAAAGCAGTAATTTCATTTTGTTAAGCCAATTTATCAAAGAAGAAAATAGAAGAGGAGAGTGATTAGGAGAAGAAAATAGGAAGAAAAAATAAAATAAGTTTTTCCATAAGTTAAAATTAATTTATGCATCAGTTAATTTATAAAAGTTCTCTTATATTAACTTCTCTTATAAGCTAATTTTATTTTATTTTTCTTTTATATTTTCTTCTCTACTAAGTGTTTATAAAAAAGTTTATCCAAACAAACCTTTACAAGTGCTTATAGAAAAATTTACCTAAACATACCCTTGAAATTCAGTATATTCATATTGTCAATGTTAACAAATATTGGCATATGAATTATGTCCATATGCAAAGTGAGAATAAGAACAAGTCAAAAATATTTTGAAAGATAGAGTGAAAATAAAAGGTTTAAATATCAAATTATTTTATGTAAGTTATCACTGTTTCATTTTTTATTCCTATAAGTTTATTTTTTCAATTTTAGTAATGTGAGTTGTCATTTTTTCAAGTTTAATTTAAATTTTAAATTATCAGTTATAAAAAATTATTAACCTCATCATTATCATGTCATGTTGACACCATTGTGTGGCACATAAACTAAAGATGATATCATGGTGACATCACCACATGTCATGTCAGCATAATATCACATCATCAATATCACATTAGCAAAAAAGAACACATCATCAATGTCACATCAGGGATATTAAAAAAAGAAAAGAAAATTATTGGTACTTAAAATGAAAAAAAAAAATTAGATGGACAAAAAAAGAATTTACAAAGGTTAAAAATGAAAATAATAGTTTGTATATGTAAATATGTTACTTAATGTTATGTGTATTCTCATTTTCAAATATTTATGTGTCGCAAAAAAATGACAATTGTCATATTAAAAATAACTTATGCAAAAACTAATAGCAACCAAATCTAGCAAATTAAATACTATGATTTTTTTTAGATGAAGTATGAATACAAAAAGCAAGAGACAAGGAAGCTTATAACACCATGAGAGAGTCTTTCATAATTTCTCTATGATGGTATCAAGAAGAGTCATATCTTTGTCCCAAAACACTTAAACACATACTGTAGCGAGTCAAAGTATGGCCACCAATCATGTGGCATACATGCATCGAATAAGCAAAATTCTATCATGGATAACCATGATTAAGGGATTAAGGTTGAGTTTCAAAAATTCTATTGTATTTCCACTTCCATGCCCACCAAGTCAAGGTTGAGAGGTTGGTAAGGGTCAGGTGAAGTGATAAGAGATATTAGTCACGAGGGACATTAAGGCCAAGAATGAAATCTTGGACTATGAAGAACAAGCACAACTTTAAGGATGTTCTATCATATGTAAATCTTTTTATTAATTCATTCATACTCATTTATTTTATATTAATCTTAAATTAAATTTATGCATGATGTTTAAGACTTAAATATTTGTTTGTCTATGTTACTTTTTTTCCTTTTAGACCATGTATTTTTTCCATCTTGTAAGTTTTTTTTTCATTTTTCGGGTTTGTTTTTCTTTTTTAGTTCTTATTAATTCCTTTTTTATTTTTAGTCCCTGTAAATTTTGTTTTTTCATTTTTAGTCTTTGTATATTTCATTTTTTTCAGTTTCAATCCCTCTAATGTCTTTGTTGTCAATGATTGGTCAATGTAGTAGCACCATGTTAACATTTGTTTGTCACGTCAACTACTAAGCAGACAATGTGGACCAACAAAATTGAAAAAACACCAACTTATAAAAACAAATCAAAAATAAAATAAATTTACAAAAACTAAAAAATGAAAGGAAAAAAAACGCAATCATACAAGGAACAATTTGATATTTATGTCATTATAATCATGGTTATGGAAATCTAGACCAGTCGATTCAACCGATTCAACTAGGAACCGGTTGTCTATCTAGTTTGGTTAACCTCCAAAACTGCTATGCAAGTGAACCGACCTTGAACGGAGGAAATCGTCAATTTGACTGGTTTGCACAATTCAATAGAAATCACTTCTTTTAAGAATAAAAATAAAATAAAATAAAACAGAAACAGTTTATTAGGTACACCCAACATTATTGCTGGTGCACCCAGCATTTGAAGTAAATGGACAAAAATGCCCTTCACTTAAAATATAAATTTCCTCCCTTCGCGTTATTGTTCATCGCATTCGTACTCCTCCTTGCACCGCTTCCTTTTCTTCTTTGCGCCTTCAACCTATTGGCTTCTTCTCTTCTTGAGCGTGAGCATTGGAGGACATCTCCGCTACTTGTTGGTTCATTTTTCGCGCATTGGCTGCTTCCGTTGAGACGTCTCCACCACTTCTACCATCGAGGTAAGCTTCTCCTCCTTCGTTAATGGCTGCTGCAGAGTGGAGCATCGTGGTTGGTCCATATAATGCATACGGACCACATGATCCGTATGAGTTATATGTATCATCTAATCCGTATAACTCATACGAATGACTTGATCCGTATGATATTTTTTAATTAATTAAAAAATTGAAAAATAGTTAGTTTATTTGTAATTTTAAATATAAAAATTTAACATAGTTTTAAAAATAGTTATTGTTTGAAAAAATATGTTTTCAGTTATGTTTTTAAATGGTTAGTTTATTAGTTAGTTTTGTTTTAAAAAAAGGTATTAATTTTAATTGTAAATATATTAATTTTTTATTTGTTTACAAATATTTTATTTGTATGAAATATAAATATTTTATTTTATTATTAAGTTTGTAAATAGTTATTGTTAGTTTATAAATGAAAAATATAATTATTGTTTGCATTTTGACCAAAATATGTAAGTATGTGGAAATGTTCAAATTATGGTTAGAACTAGAAGTTTAGGACGTGTCTTAGACAGAGTTATAGGTAGAGCCCTGGAGAGAGAGGATAATCGTCATTCAAATGATGTTCCTAACGGTGAAGGCCCACAGCATCTACACGTAGACCTTACGGATCACTTAATCTGTATGGTTTATACGAATCACATGATCCGCATAAACCTTACGGATTAAGTGATCCTATGTTCAAATTTATCTTACGGACTACATAATCCGTATAAAATATACGAAAAACTTACGGATCACTTAATCTGTATGGAATGAAAACCAAAACTACAATCGGCGTATCTTCGACGATGTCACAACTGAACCAACCACCGCAACAATCACCACCAATCCATAACACTTTCACCTCGACCGAAGCGACACCTCTCTCAACAAGAAAAACCAACACCAAAGGAGAAACCAAAAAAGAAAGCAAAGCACGGGAAATGTAAGTGGCACAAACAGTAAACGGAACTTAATAAATGAAGAAGAAGATGTAGGAATATTTTTGGAATTATAAAAAATTGTTGGATGCACAAACAATAATGCCGGTGCACCTAACAACACCCTTTAAATGACGTCCTTTTACTCTTTCTTTTTTTTTTTTTTCTTTTATGCTTTCCTTGGCACGTAAACAGTTAGCTTAGCCACAAACAGAATCCTAATCGCACACCACTACCGCAACGCTTCCCTTCTCGTTTCACTTGGTAACCTCAATGAATATTATAGTGATTAATTGATTACTAGTTATATGAATTATTTGCTTTTTCTAATTGTAGTTGCTAATGGATTTTATTTGGTATTGTTGAACTTAAATATTAATATCTTATATTAGATTTGGTTTCATGTGTTTTTTTTTTGTTATGTTATTACTTATGATAAGTATTTTAATTTTTAATATTATGAATTTATGATTATCATTTTTTTTTTGATATTAGTATATTACTTATTACATTATATTAAAAAAAATTAAAATATTATTTTATTAAAATCACTTCAACTTCTCGATTGAACTGTTGAACCATGAATTAGGATCTTCATCAGTTCAATGACTACTCCAATTTTAAAAACATTGATTATAATACACATCCGATTGTTTATAAATTTGAAGCCATACACCCAAATAAAAAATAAATAAATCGTGTCAAAAGGTAATCGTGGATAATTAAACAAAAGACCACAAATACGTGTAAATGATGCACATTGCATACAGCCCATGGACTATATTTTTTTTTTTAGCAAATCTTTTAGAAGGTTAAGGATTGTTTTTGAGTATTTTATATTTTGTTTTTTTATACATTGGATTGTTTCAGAGGTATCAAATCTTCCATGTTAAATAATCTTTTATAGGAGAATCTTGAAACATGATACTAGAATATTCTTGAATCCATCGATAAGTGTCACAACATACGCATTGTCTTCATCCAAATATCAACACACATGGTTTTTTATACTCGTTAAAATCCGTGAAATACAAGGAGCAGTGCAAGACTGCATGCAAGTTATATGCCAGCAACAAAAATATTGTGAGACCTTCACATTCTTTTTATTGCACGTGACTCAATCCTCCTATTATATATATATAAAAAATTATCTATTAACAATGATAATGATTCTTTATAATATTTGGGTCGGGCTATTATAGCAGACACAATAGTACTACTAGACACATCTAAGGCCCCACTATTCAAGCTATGCTAAAAAATAATATAATAAGTTATCAAAGCAATGATGTTCAATAATTTGGTAGATTTTTATGCTTGATACATTGTTTGAGAAGTGATCACTGAACAAATTGGCTACGTGTCCAATGTCAATTTAAGTTAACATGGACATGCAGATCATTGATCAAAGATTTGACCTTCGTACATGCTGTACAGCATATCCAAAAATTTGAAATTTCACCTTAGTTTCTTCCCTTTCATTTGTCCGATTGCCTGATCTGAGTTATGGAAAAATAGCGTTTATAAATTATGTTTGATCTCAACTTTTAAGTTATCCCAGATTTTTTAGGATTTTTTTCATTTTTAATTATAAAATTTAAGTTTAAAATAATATTTGTTTTTTTTTATAATATTCAATCTATGATGTTCATTGCATTAATTAGTTCTAGAGTAGAAACGCTTCTAATTAAAATAAGAAAGAAAATATATTAGTAAATAATTAAAAAAAACATTACTGATAATGATAATTTTTAAAAAGTTATAAAATTAAAATAAATTTATTATTATTAGTTAACTTAACCATATTTCAATTTTAATGAATTAAGTAATTGTCAATCGAATTAGGAAGGGATGAGTATATCAGAATACTTTTGTTGTGGACCAGTGGTAAAAATAATTAATTATTTGTGGGTTAGATTCTCTCTCTTCTTTGTGTCTCTTTCACTTGAACCCCACCATTCTTGTTATTCACTGAGCAACATTATTTAAGTCACTTGGGTTGGTTAACCCCCGTGTCAACTACACCAATAAAAGTCTAATGTTCAGACAATTGTATTGTATATTTGAATTGCTCAATTATTGAGAGCAGAGAAGACAAATTAATGAAAAGTGTATCTTTATGCAATTACAGCTTCTTAAAAGCACTTGGAATAAATTAACCAAGATTCTGAGAGGAAGAAACAAAATGTCCTATGTAGATGGAAAATTCAACCAATAACACAACACCCAGAACACAACCCAAGGCTTACGCTATTATCCATAACATAAGTATCTTTTTCATATAGGCACCCTTTCATAAATTACATTTTGCAGGGAGATTGACAAAGCTTAAGAGACAGAGAGAATTGAAAAATAATATTGGCTACAAGAAAAACTTGCAAAATATGTACATTTATTTTTATAGCTAGACTAGAAGTCTAGAACCTAATCTAATACTATCTACAATCACTGTTTTGCAGAAGACATGAAAACCTTTTTTGCTTTTCTTTCTATTGCTAATTGTTATTTGGACAATATGGACAAAAATTATATGTCATTTCACTAGCATTTTTTTCTAATTAAAATTGAAGTTTCATATCAGTAATCTAGATAACATAGGTTTACATTAAAGATCAACATAGATTATCCAAGTGAAACTCCAATTCTAATCAGAAAACAGTGTCAAAACTCAAAAAGTACTCAAGATTTGCATCTAAATTTTTTCCTACTTATCTTACAATGGATGCCACAGTGTGAGCCCAGAACCTAAGATTGTCTTTCATGTCAATTTCATTACCCCTAGCTGGTACCCTCCAATTCAACAAAGGATTTCCCATCTCCCTTTGGTCCAAAACATCCCAAGCCTCAGACAAATAAGGCTTATTATTATTATCAGAAACCACACTTTGATCATCACCCTGCCCTTCTTCATCTTCTTCTCTTCCCAGTCTCTGCAAGCCAGGTATCAAAGAGGCCAATTTTGAGTCCTTGTCCTCCTCAGAGAACACAAACCCCAAATCCATAAACCCTTTTAGCTCCTTAAACTCAAGCTCTGATAGGCTCCTGCTGGTTCTCACTTTCCTTGCCCTTCTTCCATGACCAAAGCTTTTTTGTTTTCTCTTAATGCTCATCCCTTCTTTTCCATGATTTCCACTAGAGAATTCTCTGATTTCCCTCTCAGAAGGGATTGTCCTAAGCCTTTGTGGGGTGAGCACAGAATTTGGTGATTGGGAATAATCACACAAAAGACATGTTGTGGAGTCCAAGTTTTGGTCACTATAGGACCTAACTTCAAGGGTAGGAGTTGGAACTAGTAGAAGCTTTGCATCATCAAGAGGAAGCACTTCCTCCACCACCTTATTGTGATCATGAGAGATTGAATTTGAAAGGGTTTTGTTAGAGAGAATTGAAGCCTCAAACCAGAAGGAATCTAGCAACCTCAGAACATGTTCTGCAGCCATTATTATTAACTGTGTCACAAAATGAATGAATGGCTTAAATTGAAATTAGATATCCTACAAAGATATGATGAGGATTGAGAAGGTTATAGAGATAAGATTAAAATGTGTGTCCTATGTGGCTATTTATATTAAGAGTGGCATTACTTAATTGCCGCTGGCTCTATATGCTTTTGTTTTATTCCCCCATTTTATTCGAATATGCAATTTGGGAAATTTCAGGAAGCTTTCTCCTTATGTTTGTCGGGTTCTGAGAAAATTATGAAATTAACATCTCAAGTGAATCAGATAAGGTTGAAAATTTTTAAATTGAGAATTAAATGTTGGAAGTTTCAAGTAGTAAAGGAAAAATCATTAAGAATTGGATTTGCGCTGTTTGAATAGTTTTACTGCCAATTAAGATTATGGTAAATATTTAATATAATAAATAAATAATCAAACAAATGGTGAAATTTTTTTCTGGATTTGTTAATTAAAGTGAGATGGTTGTTCTAAAATTTCTATTTAATTTTTTATATATGCTAAAAATTGCTTTAAATACATATAATGTTATTTCTATTATTTTATTTTTTTATTTGTGGAATGTATTAAAAAAATGAAGCAATTTCAATTGCTAGAGTTGTAATTTTGTTATACTAAAATTGAATTTTCAATTAGATACTAAATCAATAATAAATTTAGGTTTAAGTGATACTCGATTTAATCCCCTCAAATAAAATTTTTAAATTAAGTCTTATAAATAAAATAAATAAATATGATTAAAAGAAAAAATTCTACCAAAAATAATCAAGAAAATTCTCAAATAAAAAATAATCATCAATAAATTTGAATAGTACTTTATATTTATATCAATAACATGTTAATAAGCAAAGTTAAAACTAAACGAGTCAGTCCATAAATAATTCAATAGAATCCGCCTAGTGGTAGGAGCTGTAATATATTAACATGCATAAAATCCTAAATTTAAATCTTGTTATCGTTTTTATATACAATTATTTAATCTTTAAAAATAAACGCTATTTTTTAGAAAATTGATACCATGATACAGTTATTTAAGAAACTAGTATTTTAAATTATTAACTTTTAAAAAGAAACTCCCTTTTTTTCTTTTTAAGATATATAATTATTATTAATTTTGAAAACATGTATTTTAATTGAAAACTAATTTTTCTTTTGACTAAACATTAAAAAACTAGCCTTACAAAACTTACAATTGGTACTCAAACTATTCAAACAACACAGTTACACAAATCCAATTCTCAATTAATTTTCCTTTACTTTTTTTTTTTTACTTAAATTTTCCTTTACAAGAAACTACTTAAAATTAATTCTAAAATTTTCAACTTTATCAGATTCATCACCTTAATAGTGAAAGGATAAAAATTTAATACATACAAGTAACGTGCTTTATTCTCACTAATTAACTAAAAATTTTCACTAAAACTATTATCAAATTTTATAAATTTGAATCCACTAAAGTAAAAAAAATGAAAAAGAAATTGAATTATGGAGTGGTATAATATATTATAAAGTTATTTAAATTAATTTTTTTTACTTTTATCATTAATGGGAATTTTTAATATTTTAAGATGTAATCCTATTATTAAAAAAATAAGATAAATTTAAAAAAAAAACTGACAAACTAAGAGCACTAATTATTAAAGGAATAATTACTAGATGCGTATTACAAATTTGTCCCATCAATAAATATAACTCTTGGATATTATGAAAAAAAAACTCTTAATTATGTTTGACCAATCATTTCAGGTAGCTTATAAATAATAAATTATTTAATTAACTTATCAATTTAATTTAATGATTTTATTTCGCTAGTTTATAAATCTATTTTGAAATATTACTTTTCAAACTTATAATTTATACCTTTTTTCATGTTTGCAATAAATATTTTAATACAATTTTTCTTTTGCCCTTTTAAAATTTGAGAAAAACATTACCCTGGGAGGCATTTGGTTCACTTTCCCAAGAATCATAACTTTGGGAAACTTAATTTCCCACATTTCCCACATTTAGTATGCATTTTTAAGAAATATGTTTATGAAAAATTATGATTTCTGGAAATTATTTTTAATTCACATCCCCACAAAAATATTTTCGTGAAAATGATTGAGAATCTTACTTTTCCAATTTTTATTTTTATTTTATTATAATAAAAAATTATGTTAATTTTATTAAATTATTTAATGTGGTAAATAATTAAAATTACTAGTAAAACATATCATTAATTTTTTGATTCCTACAAAATTTATCTAAAAAATTTTAATGGTCAACTAAAACAATTTTTTTTCATTCTCAATAAACTCATGATTATGAGAATTCATGATTCATAGGAGTTATTATTTTCAGGCTTGAAAAAAATTTATTCCCTCCTAAAGTTCCCCTTGCCTTTATTTACAATAAACATTTTTTTTATCAAGCTAGCAGTACCTTTTATCTTTGTTCCTTACTCGTGCATCTTACATCGGCATAGGCCTACATTACCAATGGCAACACAACCACTGTCATAAAACAAAAATAGATTTGTTTAGAACTTATATATTATATTAGTTTAAAATTTAAAAAAAAAATCACAAAACATAAAATATTTATAGAAAAATATAAATGCATTTCTCACGTCATTTTCCATATTTTTATATGCAAGTCAACTTGAACCCATCATCGTATAACATGTGAATCCAATCCAAACATCCTGTTTTGGTCCATCCAACCCAAATATCCTTAAAAGTTAGAACTGCACGATTGGTTTGGCCCGTCAAAACTCTGTCATGATTTTATGGGGGCTATTGCTAGGTGCACCCACATTATTGTTGGTGTACCTAGCACTTAAGATGAAATGATGAAAATATTCTTGATCCGTAAAAGACTTACGGATCAACTTGAATCTATAAGCCTTTTACGGATCAACTTCATCCGTAGAAGCCTTACGAATCAACTTGATCTGTAAGCCTTTTACGGATTAAGTTGATCCATAAGACTTCTACGGATGAAGTTGATCCGTGTTGTTTCATAAAAGACTTACGGATCAAGCTAATTCGTATGCTTAATATAACATACGGATCAACTTAATCTATATCAACCTTATGGATCAACTTGATCCATATGATTTACGGACCACCTTCGCGCACACCTATCACAAATGCGAAAAAAATACAGAAATAATTTTGATGTTTTTTAAAAATACTGGGTGCACCAGCAATAATGCTAGGTGCACCTAACAACACCCTTCCAATAAGAGTGGCTACTTGTCTCGGACATGCTGATAAGAAAATTAATGGGGAGTTACTCTTGATTTCTACAATAATTACTATTGATCCTATCAACTTTTAAAACCCCGGAAAAATATTATTTTACCCCTCAGATAAAATCCATCCATCACAGCCTGTCTCTTTTTTTTTTAAAGTCAAAACAAATATACAACAGAACATGTTTTCGTTTTACCACTATAGATACAAACATAATATAATATAAAACGGAAACATGTTTTCATTTAAAACGAAAATCTGTTTTTATTTTATATTTTATTTGTACCCTTAGAATAACATAAACATGATTTTGTAGGAAGAATATTTTTAAACAAAAAAATTTTCAACCACTTGATAGAACCCAATAACAATGAAGTTAAGGTCAATAGCAACTCCCCAATTAATATTGTAACAATATGCTAATATTGCGCTTATAAGGCCCAACAGCAAAATCACTTGATGTTGTCTTTGTTGCTGTAGAAGAAATATTAATAATATATTTCCTACTGTCTCAAATACTCCCTTTGTGCTTATTTATAACGGATTTTTGTATGGGCAACTTTACACAAGTTAAAGGCCATTAAATATCTACTTTGCACACGTTCAAACTTGTGACTATGAACAACCTACATCAATTGATTCGCATGTTCAATGATTCATTCATACAAATAATTAATTAATGAATTTGATGTTTTTTATTGAATAATTTCATAGATAAATTTGATGTTTTTTATTGAATAATTTCATATATACTTTTAACAAATTCTATAAAGATTAATGAATTATTTTGAGTTTAATATTTATTTTTTGACAGTGAAAATAATTTCAACTATTTTTCTCTTATTTTTATCCTATCTAATTCGATGTTTATCCAATTCATTAGTTTGATATTTTTATGCACGGATATTTTTAAAAATACTTTTCAAATCAATATTTGTCTTAACAAAATAATGATATTAAAATATATACGATACCTATTACAATTTTTATGGCTGATTTATAAGTCACTCTCCGGTGAGAAAAATATAATATCTATAGTTGCTCAAGAAATATGTGGGTGAAACAAAAGAATATTTTAGAATTCTTATTGTGAAATGCGCGACATGATATGTGTAGTCCTTTAACCTAAAGCAAGTACGATATCCTATTTCCAAGTATGTTATTGAAAGACTCATACTACCTTGGACAAGGTCTCGATCATATCTTTATCATGGGTTTGGCTCTTAGCCTAAGATTTAGGCCTAATATATGTTTATTATATGCTACAACTAAAACCAATTTTACGGAATTGTTATACACATTATTTATTTTGTTGGTACACCTAACATAACATATATTATATTATTGATTTACGGATTCACAATCCATAAATTAATTATATATCAGTAATTCATATGTCATTAGAAGAATTATCAATCCATAATTAGCTTATAGATTATGAATTTATAAATCAATTACTAATCAATTTAATATGTATAAGATTTAATGATTGTCCAATATTAATATTACAATGCTATAATCAATTGAGCTAATAGGTCAATTGTTTATATATAACAATATATTTAATACACATGTAAATTTATATAATAAATTTTGTGACAATTAATTTTAATCTAATAATTAATTTGTTTACATATATAAATTGTAAATGAAACCTATAATTTTTATTTAAAATTTATATAATATATATATATATATATAAATACATAATTAAATCAAAATTAATTATAATAAAATCAAAAAATACATTAATAAATTTATGTTAATAATATTTTTTTTAACATATATAAATTTTTATTAAACCTACCCTTTTTATTTACAATGTAACAAATTAAACCTGGGTAATATGAAAATTACATATTGTGTGCTGGATGTACCACGAACAAATGGCGCGTAACAATTCCTTCAATTTTACGGTTAGCTGGTACATCATGCAGGCACGGACATATCCAAGAAACCATCCAAGGAGGTTGGATTTTTTTTATTTTAACTATTTAAATATCTATTTTTTAACAAATAAATATTTAATAAATAATAATTTTTATAGAATTATTTATTAGTTTTACACAAAATTAAAATTAGTTTTTATTTCAAATGATACAAGAAATAAATACATTTGTTTATAACATATATAATTTTTTCAGTTTTAAAAGACTTTTTATCTCACAAACACAATTACATTTAAATAGGAATCAAAATAATAATCTCAAAATAAAAAAAGAAACAAAGACATCAAAATATAATAATAACTGTCCTCAAATTTCATAACAGTAAGAATATATATATATATATATATAATAAAATATTAATAATTAGATATATAAATAGATAAATAAGACTTATAAAATAATACACAAAACATAATCATCTAGATAATAACAATTGATTTTTTTTAGTCATGGTATATATTGTTATATACCAGCTAGTATATATTATTAATTATTATTATATATGAGTTATAATATTTTTTCACTATATATATATATATATATATATATATATATATATATATATATATATATATATATATATATATATATATATATATATATATATATATTCCATGGACAATAGTTGTCACGCGTTGGAAGGATATGTTATCATATTTTGATTTACATTGAATTCCCAACTTCCTCCTAACAAATTACTCCGGCGATGACATTTGGAAACCCAAATTCCCTCCCCTTCTCCGACCACACCCTCAGATGAAACAGGTTTCTTATATGAACCTTGACAGTGCGTGGTGATGTCAACACATTTCCCAGTTTTAAATTATTGGAGTGATTATCATTAACTAACTAATATAAAATATTATAAATTTTATAATTAGTTAATTTTGAAACGTGAAACATTTTATGGTATATCCAACTGTGTAAACTTATGGTCCACTAGATCACTTCCAAGAACAAGATTTTTTTTTCAGTATAATTTATGGTTTGGCGGTGTTACTTCCAAATTACGTTGTTGTGTTGGCACGCCATTTCATTGTCAATGGCAATGCTTTTTCCTCTCCCTTTTTCGTTTTTATTTGATAGGACGATAAGGCATTCTATAGTTATCTAAATCAAGTAATGTTATTCCTATGTCATTTACGAACAAAGAATAGTTTCAATGTGACATGTTTGTCTAGAATAAACAAAGTAGAAGTATATGATTACTTCATGTTTCTTCGTTTGTTGACTTTAACATGCATGTTGTTGTCTAGATCAGTTTAGACTTACGTCACCCCCCTCCCTTTTCACATTTAACAAACGTAAAAGTGATTAGGGGACACAGTTATAAATTTAGGACTGGAATAAGGACATTGAAAGGGTCATTGAGTCAACACTCATAATTGTTTTTCTTTTCTTTTTTTTAATAAAACCCTATAACTTGATCAATTTTGCATATCATAAAAAGTTTGCTTTTAAAGTTCTTAAAATTTTGAGCAGCAAGAGAAAATTAAAATTGTATAATCCCAAACCAACTATATATTCACTTGGGTGTTCTGGTCTAATTAATGTAAGATGGTAATATTCATAATTAGATCATTGCAAGTTGCGACCTTTAATTTATTGTTCAAGTTGTATAACTTTAACTAATTGTGCACATTTAGAAATTAGAATGGCAAAATATCTGATTCGTACAACAATCTTTCAGAGCATGTGCAATTAAAGTTGAGCTATCACATTTCGTTGTTCAAGTCAAATTTAATGATACTAATTATTTATTTCACAATTTCTGAAACATGTCAAATTGAAGAGTCAATTTTCAGTGGAGTTTTCTGGCGTATAATGGCTATTAGGAGGTTTAAATTCAAGACTTTGCATAAAGTATTCAGATTTCTCACCATTATTGATTTCGGGGGTGATGCACTGCTATATAAATGAAACTTAATATGATTCAAGACTAATTTAAAGGAATTTTTAAAATGTAGAAAATTACTTAACATGATTTCTAATACTTCTATGACTATTTAAATAATTTTCTTATTTTAAAGATTATTTTAAAAAAAGAAAATAATACTACAAGGATTCAATAGATTGTTTATTAAAAAAATTATTATATTTTTTAATTTTTATTAATTGATATTATAATTTTGTGTTAATTTTTAAAAAAAAATAATTATTGTAGAAGTAAAAAAAAAATATATATTACATACCAACTTTTGATTGGTTAACTTATAAAAACCATTTATACTAGTAATAAATATACAATTTAACAGCCAATACCTTTGCTCTTATAAAAAAATAACATAATTTTTCATAAGAAACATAATAATATAAATAATTAATGGATAATATTTTATTATAAAATCTTACCTTTCACAATAGTACTTTGATTAAGGTTGATTATAAATTCTTACTTTTGCATGTGAAAAACATAAATCTCACACATCTCTTTCTTTGGTGGTAATATTATTTGAGATACAAACCGACACTAAATATGAATATTTTTATCAACAGAAATTCAATTTTTGATTCACTAGTCTATTGAATAGGCTAGACTTGGTATTGTAGTAATTTTTAATCAACGACCTGGTTATATCTTTGACGTAGTAACGTAATAATATGAATCACCATTAAGTTGAAATTGTATTAAAAATCATGTGAAGTATACTACTATCATGCTTTCCAATTAAAAACTTTAAACTTACAATTCCTTAACCAACAGTTTTAGAAGTCTTGTTAACATTTTTTAAATTATAACATTCATTCATAAAAGAATTTTTCTTAATAATTTGAGTAAATGTTCATTTTTGAGCTCATAAAGTATGAGTATGAGATGATAATGAATTAATATTTAAAAGATATAAAATTTAAATTTTATTTCTAAATGTATTTAAAAGTACAAATAATTGATATTGTCATTAAATTTGTAAGATTTTTTATGATTAAATTATAATATTTAAGAATCAGTTTCATAATAAACTATTTTTTTAAAGACCAATTAAATATGAAGTTACAAAGTTTAGACAGATAAATTTGTCATTCATTAGTTAACTTATTGTATTTTTTATATTTAATAACTGAATTTTAATTTTCTATCTTTCAAAAATCATATATTATCGTGTGATATTTTCAGAAATAAAAAATAAATATTTATCCAAATAAATTGATGGAAATGGATATCTTGAACTAATGAGTAATGAAGCACAATGATTATGTTTTCTGAGATTGATGTCCATCTCTGATGATGCCTCACTCTTCTTTGCCCGTATATTTTCACCTTTTCCCCGCCTCTGCGGTGATTTTCCACTTCTCATAAGAAAAACTTTCATTTCCCATTATACCCCTGTCCGCGTGGTGGGTGCAACACAGTGACGCACCAACGTACTCGACCAGTACGAGTGTTTGGTTCGCAGCACGTGCCGAGCGCGTGGTCAATGCTCTCCCCGGGTGTTGCCAGCTGGCACCTGCGTCGACTCACTCGCCTCGACAACCTTATCCAATTTCCTATAAAGTTCCCCTAACCTCACCCACCCTCACACCCTCGCTCCCTCACCGTCACCCTCATTGGCCACCTTTCACCACCACAATTCGCTCACAATTACGATTCTACCCTCGCGCATGCGAAAGACCTCCTATTGGTACTTGACGCGAACGCGCTACCACCCCGGCGGCACCGTACGGCATTGTAGATAAGAGGCCACGATTAACTTGTGCTAAAAAAAAATAATTAAAAGAGAGAGAGACAAATAATAATAATTTTTTTTTTAAAAAAAAGAAAAATTGGAAATATTATTTGATTATTTTGCATCCACCTCAATTCGTATGAATGTGTTAGTAATTAATTAAATTAATAATCGGTTTGAGAAATATTATATTAATTCTGTGAATCTGCGTTTCTATATTTCGTTTCACTATAACGCTTTCCCAATTCGTAATTCATTTTGTGTGTTGAAAGAAAAGAAGAGAAAGAAAGACGAAGAAGAAGAAGAAGAAGAAGGGTAGAGAAAGTGAAAAAGAGTTTGAGGGAGATCTTGTAAATAAGGAAACCCTAGTTTTTCCTTTTTTGGGTTATTTTTCCTTGATTTTCCCATTAATTTTTCAGCTCCAACCTGCTACTGTTACCAATAAGGAATCTCTTGTCATTGCTTCAATCGAACAAGGTCGGTTTTCAATTTCACGTTTTCTCAGTTTTCCTCAGCTGTGCCCTTTTTCTGTTTTTTGGGGGAATAAAAAAAGGTGTCTTTTTTGTTTTTTCTTGTTTGTTTTTCAATTGGGTTTTCATTTTCATCGATCCTTTTGTGACGGGAAATCGCTAACGTTTTGTTGGAAAAATGGGGGGTTTTTTAATTTTTTTTTTTTGAAACCCATGTAAAGGGTGTTGTTTGTTCCTATGCTCAATGTGATGTAACCTATGTTGGGGGGTCAAGAATTTGGGGCTTTTTGCATAGAATCTAAGATTGGAATGTGTGTTGCCGAATTACCATGTGTATGATGTGACTGCATTTTGGTATAGTAGTAACTATTTGGCACCAGGAAAAGTATGTATGTGCCGTTACACAGTTTGTTTGGTTTCACTTAATGAATCCAGTTCTCACGTGTTGATGTTTCAAAATGTGTGTGTGTTTGAGGTTTTGAGTTAGGTTGTTTTGTCTCCTCAATGATTGATGAGCTTGTGTTTGCTGTTCCTTTTGTTGATTTTGCAGAGTGAACGAGTTTTGTGGGATTGTGTATTGTTAGAAAGCCGCAAAGATGATGTCCAGGTCGTATACGAATCTTTTAGATTTGGCCTCCGGGAATTTCCCGGCAATGGGGGGGAGGGAGACTAGGGAGCGGAGGCGGCTGCCGAGGGTTATGAGTGTCCCGGGGTTTATCACTGAGGTAGATGATGATCAGGCAGTTAGTGTTTCCTCTGATAATCCGTCGACTGTTACTACAGATAGAATGATCATTGTGGCTAACCAGCTACCGTTGAAGGCAAAGCGAAAAGAGGACAACAAAGGGTGGAGTTTCAGTTGGAATGAGGACTCGTTGCTTTTACAGCTCAAGGATGGACTTCCGGATGACATGGAGGTTCTTTATGTTGGTTCGCTACGTGTTGACATTGATCCAGCTGAACAGGATGACGTATCACAGTATTTATTGGATAAATTCAAATGTGTGCCAACTTTTCTACCCGCTGATGTCTTGGCAAAATTTTATGATGGCTTCTGTAAACGGCAGTTATGGCCACTTTTTCATTACATGCTACCATTTTCAACAGATAAAAGCCACCGATTTGATCGCTCTTTATGGGAAGCTTACGTGCTGGCAAACAAGCTATTTTTTCAGAAGGTAGTTGAAATAATAAACCCAGAGGATGATTACATTTGGATTCATGATTATCATTTGATGGTGCTACCAACTTTTATAAGAAGGCGTTTTAACAGGGTTAAAATGGGATTTTTCCTGCATAGCCCCTTTCCATCGTCAGAGATATATAGGACTCTTCCAGTCAGGGAAGAGATACTGAAAGCTTTACTAAACTCTGATATCATCGGATTCCATACCTTTGACTATGCTCGTCATTTCCTTTCCTGTTGCAGTCGTATGTTGGGTCTGGAGTATCAGTCAAAGAGGGGCTATCTAGGATTGGAGTACTATGGAAGGACAATCAGTATTAAGATTATGCCTGTTGGGATTCACATGGGTCGGATTGAGTCAGTCATGAGAATGGCAGATGAGGAATGCAAGGTAAAGGAGCTCAAACAACAATTCGAAGGAAAAACCATCTTGCTTGGTATTGATGATATGGACATTTTCAAAGGCATAAATTTGAAGATTTTGGCTATGGAGCAGATGCTCAGACAACATCCCAAATGGCAAGGAAGAGCTATTCTGGTCCAGATAGTTAATCCTGCTAGAGGTAAAGGGATACATCTGGAGGAGATACATGCTGAAATACAAGAAAGCTGCAACAGGATCAACAGAGTGTTTGGGAGACCTGGTTACGAACCTATTGTTTTTATTGATAGAGCAGTTCCTATTGCTGAAAAAGTTGCCTATCACAGCATGGCTGAGTGTGTTATTGTCACAGCTGTAAGGGATGGAATGAACCTAACTCCTTATGAATATATTGCATGTAGACAGGGAATATCTGGTTCTGAATCATGTTCCAATGTCAGTGACCCAAAGAAGAGTATGCTAGTAATATCAGAATTTATTGGGTGTTCTCCATCACTAAGTGGGGCAATCCGTGTTAATCCATGGAATGTTGAAGCAACTTCAGAGGCAATGAATGAGGCCATCTCAATGAGTGATGGAGAGAAACAGTTGCGGCATGAGAAGCATTACCGGTATGTCAGCACTCATGATGTGGCTTATTGGTCACGTAGTTTCTTGCAAGACATGGAGCGGGCTTGCACTGACCTTCTAAGGAAAAGATGTTGGGGAATAGGTCTTAGCTTTGGATTTAGAGTTGTGGCACTTGACCCTAATTTTAAAAAGCTCTCAATTGATGCAATGGTTTCAGCTTACAAGAGGGCAAAGAATAGGGCCATTTTGTTGGACTATGATGGTACTGTGATGCCACAAAACTCCATTAATAAGAGTCCAAGCAAGGAGGTCTTGTCTATTTTAGAATCACTTAGTGCAGACCCCAAAAATGTTGTTTTCATTGTTAGTGGACGGGGGAGGAATAGCTTAAGTGACTGGTTTGATTCCTGTGAAAAACTTGGAATTGCTGCAGAACATGGGTACTTCTTGAGGTCTGATTTCTGTCTCTCTCTCTGACATATCTTTTTTCTTTTTTTTTCTGTTTTGCTTAATATCAGATGATCAAATATTACTTATTGTATGTGTCAATATGAAACATATTTTAGGCACATTCATACAATGATAGAATGAATGCTAGAGTTGGGAAGTTCATTATTTTTTTTTGTCTGAATAAATCAGATTACAGTAATTTCCTTTTATTCTCAGTTTGGCCAAGGTCCATTTGGTGGAGAACAAAGTGATTTTAAAGTCTAATTTGATAGTATCCAATATAATGTAATAATTTGAAACGTTTGTCTCTGGTTTTGCAAGTGCTGTTAGCAAGTCATACTACTGTGTATTTTAATTCATTGTTGAGACCCCTGACGTTGCCTTCTTACAGTATCGCCAGGAAGAAATTCCTGTTGAATGGTATTTTATTTCTGAAAATGTTTTTCACTTCCTCCTGTATTCAGATGGTCTCACGGTGGAGAATGGGAAAACTGTGGTAAGAGCTCCGACTTTGGATGGATGCAGATTGCTGAACCTGTAATGAAACAATATACAGAGGCGACTGATGGCTCCTCAATTGAAAGAAAAGAAAGTGCTTTGGTCTGGCAATACCGTGATGCAGACCTTGGTTTTGGATCTGCTCAGGCTAAGGAAATGTTAGATCATCTAGAAAGTGTTCTGGCCAATGAGCCTGTTGCTGTGAAGAGTGGCCAGTTTATTGTTGAAGTAAAACCCCAGGTATATATAATTTCTCTATTTGATTTATCTTAGAAGAAAATGGGCCTTTTCATTTTACTATTTTATGGGAATCTCCATTCAAAAAAGCTTTCCTGAGTTTGGATTTCTAAGTTATATCATACTCTAAAAAAGAGCATATGTACCGAGCTTTAGTTTTATATATTTTTCATTATGTGATGCATTCTATTTGTTCATTCTGCTTTCATATTTTTCTGGTGGCAAATATAAAGCTATAGATATCATTCAGTAAACCATGACAACCTATTCTATATTGATTTGGCTTCTGAAGTAGGAATCAACCTTTTATAATAAAATATGGTTTGTGTGAGCTGCCGAGAGCTCATTAATGCTTCTGCAATTTTATCATTGTAATGTATCTCTGCCATTAATTTGTTAAAAAAAAAAGTGGTATAGGTAGGGTGGAACTTTTTGTTACAAAATAAAAATAAGAAAAAGATATGGAGGAACTTAAAAGAATATTGTGTTCTTTTAATGCTATTTGGTTATATACTAAAAGCATATTGACCAAAGAACCTGGACCAATTTCATCCTAGTCTCAGATATTCTCTTTCATACTTCTGTTGTTCTAGTTTGACAAAGCCTCCTGCTCTTTTGGATACATTTGATGCTTTCAAAAAGGTTCTCAGTGGTTAAAGTTTTCAACTCGAATATCAAATTCGTACCGCGAGCATAGCAGCTGGTGGTTGTCATTTGACCTTGGCATGATTTTTATAATTGATTTGATATGCTAAAATAATTATGCCACCCTCAGGGCAAAAGGACTGATTCACACATCTGATTCCATTTGCCTGTCTGTGTTTGCAGGATGTGAGCAAAGGCTTGGTCGCCGAGAAGATATTTTCGTCAATGCACAGGAAGGGCAAACAGGCCGACTTTGTGCTGTGTGTTGGCGATGACAGATCAGATGAGGACATGTTTGAGATAGTTAGTAGTGCCATCTCAAGGAATATTCTTGCCTCCAATGCTTCTGTGTTTGCTTGCACTGTTGGACAAAAACCAAGCAAAGCAAAGTATTATCTGGATGATACAACTGAGGTAACAAGCATGTTGGAATCTTTGGCTGAAGAATCAGATGCTTCACCCTGCATAGAAGAAACTGGGGATTCCTCTTGGAGGCCAGTGTGAGTTGAGGTTGAGGTTTATCTGATTTTAGGTGATGATTTTTTTTTTCTTCTTTTTAATTGGGATGTAATATTCGTGGTGATATTTGGGGCGTTTGCAGAGTATGTTTTCATAATATATTTTTTTTTCCTTTTTTGGTTTTTCTTCTATTATATATTACATATATTTTTGGGAGAATCCCGTCATTATTTTCTGTTGCTGTCATTGATAGTTTCTATTATTTTAGTTGTGGTTGTGGTGTAGCAGATAACAACGATGTTAGTTTTGATTTTTTATATCCTATAACAAAGGAAGAAAAGAGGGAAAGCTCTTCTTGTTTGGCACCAACAACCTTTCCAAAAGCTTACTTATATTATTGATAAGATATGGTAAAATTAGATTTTCAATTTTGGAAAAAAATAATTTTATTTAGAGAATGTTTTTAAAAGTAGACCATAATAAGAAGCCAACAATTTTTTTGTTTTTCAAAAGTATATTCTTTTGAAAATATTCCCGTATGAGGCAAGTTGAGCATTAAATGTGTCACTTTTTTAGCATTAAATGTGGTCTCATTATTAGTAGGGATTTGAATCTTAATTTTTCTTGTATGACTGGTCCCTTTTTGTTTGAACTAATCTTCGTTGGTAGGAGAAGCATACAATATGACACTTAGTGTAGCTCTAGTATGTTTGGTTAAGCTATGTTGATGTTGTATCAAATTGATTTCGCACTTTGCATATTAGGTTATTGGGTATAATGTGAATTAAACATAATAGTTTCATTTAGCGAGTTATAACTTAAATATTATTTTATGAAAAAATTTGCAAAAGGATTTAGTATGTAACCTGATATTGTTGAAGAGGCCGAGAAAAGTAATTACAAATTGTGGCGTAATTTATGTACTATTGGCCAAAGTATTACAAATTTTCAATTCCTTGGAATTTAGATATACAAAGATTCTTCCAGAGAATTTTGAACAGCCAAAATGTTGCTGGCAGCAACGTATTATTGCCAAGAGAAAAAGGAATATGTACTCAGTGTAAAAAATTTATACAGACATCCTGATTATAATTTATCATGGAAGATAAGTTTATTAACTTTTAAAATAATTTTTAAGTAATTTAAACAGTAATTTGTGATTAAATCACAATATAAAATTATTTTATACTTATTAAACTTTATTGCTAAACCCAAACAATAACAATTCATTGAAATATATCCAAAGGAAGACGAAGGATTAGGGTGTATATATGTTTTTAATGGATCTAGTTGTTCTAAGTTGGATAAGGTAAACTAAATAATCTTAATTTTTATTGAAAAAATTTTATAGTTGATATTACATGTGAAAAAAATATAGATACTTTAAATTATTTTTTATCAATAAATAAAATTACTTATTTCTTTTTTCTTACTTGAAGTCAATTTTTTTTACAGTACTTGAAGTGAAATCTACGCAACAATGTTACATCAATTTAAATGAAAAGGAACTTAAATTCTATATGCATGTTTAGTTTCAAGTTTTGAGAATAAAAAGAGAATAATTGAAAAGAAATATCATATTAAAAGAAGTCAATTAAATTCTTAGTAGAAGTTACTAAAAAAAAAAAGTGACAGATTAATAAAATGTTTCATTAATGAAATATCGTATCATCACATAAAAGTAGGTTAGATAATAAATCAAAATAAATTATTTTGCATGTATGAAAAACATATTTAAATAAAAAATCTATTAGTAACTAAAATTCAAGAATGTAATAAACATTTACTTTGCTGGCCACTTTACGATTAGGGACTCCTCTCATCATGTGGGTCCAATGTTGGAGGTTCTATAAGAATCATCACGTTTTCTTCATGCGGTGCCTTCTAATTCAGACTTCCAAAAAATGGTCCATTCACATCTGTGGCATGCACGTTGATGTTTCATGTAGCAGCAAAAAAGGCCAATTAGTTGATCAAACAATAATAATAAATAAAGGTTTTTCACAATCACACCCTTTGGTGGTGTCTCTATCTTGGAAGAAAAAGAGAAAAATACTAAAAGAAGAAAGAAAATCGTGACATGTAATGAGATAAAAAAGAATAAAACAGCAAAGGGGTGCATTAGGTTGCATTTAAATTTTGTCCATAAAAACATGCTATTAAGTGATTATAAGGTGGAGCTCAACCAAATGCCATCTTTCTCTTTTTTAATTAATTTGTGATTTCGAAGGGCATGCGTGAAGAAGAAGATGAAGGAGTGGAAAGTGACATTGAACATGGAGAAGAAAGAGTAGATTGTGGTTGAATGAAGTGGTCCTTTTTTCTCTTTTCATCCCTCTCCTTAATTTCAAGAATTTGTCTGGTTGCAATTGTTGTTCTTTCACCTGTTACAATCTGAGTCAGAAGTTACGTACTGGAATGAACTTCCAAATTGTTTTTTTCTTGTTCTTTTTATATCCCTTCTTTTTATGTTCTGCTGATGGAAGCAACAATATTTGTCTCAGTTGATTCTATGATGTATATATCTTGCCATGTCTCACAAAACAAACTCCTGCTATTTTATTTTATATCAAATTTTTCCTTTAAGTCAATTTCATTATTTTTCTTTTGGGTATTTGATACAATTATATATTCAGAACTTAAATTCAAAACTTTTGGTTAAGTTAGAACAATGACTTTGAGTTAATTGATTTACACGCGTGATGATATATGTGGGTTAAGAGTGATAATAGGATACATAATAGCTGCAGTCTTTTTTTAAATGCCAAACTTGCATGTTGTTTGTGCACAATCCACTGCATTAGCAAGGTACACGTTTACATCCTTATTTTTTTTAGTAAAAAGAAATGTAATAGATAGTTACAGTTCAATAAAAAGATTAAGTAAAATAATTTAAATAACACATAAAATTATTAAATAATGCAATAGTACTAAGATTTATCTTGATATAGATCAATCACTCAAACAATAAAGTTTGGTACAATTGTCAAGTAGTTGAATTTTTTAAACATGATTATTAATATGTAATTCTTCACCGAATGATCGTTAAAACTTTTAAGCATGAACATCACTGGTTGATTGTTGATTATAAGTATAGAAAAAAAATTGTTGGAATGATGATAGGAATCTAATAAAGTTCTATAAATATTAAGATCATTTTGTAATGGATGAAAGATTTATTGGCTACGGTAAGAGTAAAAAGAAGTAAAAATATTTTTGAAAGCTTAATCATGGCGGTACAAACACAAGCTAAAGAAAGTTTGACTAAATTAGAGTTCAATCCAAAAACTCTCTCATATCTACATGCAATTTGAAGATAATTATATTAAACTTAAAAAATAATTTAAAAGGTTTTGCTTTTCCCACCTCAAGTTTTGCTCCTTCCATCCCACACTTTGTTTTGATTTTCTAATTTTTATAAATATCCTTCACAAAAACACAATTTTATTGATCAAAATACACAACAAAAATGTGTTTATGTTATGTTAGGAAGTGCAAACAAATACACAAGGAAATGTGATTTTGTTCCTTGAAATTGCAATTTAGTTGTGTATAGGTTTGCACCTCTTAATACAATAGAAATACATTTCCGTGAAGCAAAATACATAGTAGGATTGTGTTTTTATTATGTATTTTCTAACTTACTTACCAGAAATGTGATTTTACTGTGTATTTTGATTCACTAAATCACATTTCTTTTATGTTAAATTTTAAAAAAATATATTTTTAATAGTAGTTGAATTAAGTTTCATATAAATTATATTTTTAATTGAATTTGAATAAATTACAACAAAATTTAAAAAATGTGTTTTCGTGTGGTGTAGGAAAATAAAAAGGAGGGAAAAAAAGTGTCTATTTTGCTTATTTTTGACAAAGTAAGGGGTGGAAATAGCAGTCTATGGGTGAGAATAGCAAGGCCTCAATTTGGAGAGTAAAATACCCCAATACGTAATACTCAATATGTATATGTGGGGTGAAATTTACAAAAGAATGGGCTCTCACAAAAAGAAAAAAAATATCGTATTTCACTCTAATTCAACTAACTTTGAATTACAAAGTTCTTTCTTTTTATAAGCTAAGTTCCCTATAACCTTTCCGCTTAGTAATAAATTTTCACTAAGTATTTACTTCCTACTAACCTTCATAATTATCCAATAATTTCCCCCAACAATCACAATGGTTTAACAAGCCTAAAAATCATGAAAACTAACCTAGAATATATCAAAAGTCACCTAGAGGAAAATAAGAACAAAAATAGAAAATATGCCTTAATTTATTTTTCAATCCAAATCTAAGTAATCCATCCAAATAAAATTTAGCTCATAGATCCATTTTTTTTTCTTGATATATCAAATTACATGCTTTACCTATAAACCAATGGAAACTTTCACAAAAAGTAAAAAAAAAAAATTAATAATCATATTTCATTCCAATTCAACTTACTCCGAGTTATAAAATTCTCTCTTTATAGAGGCTAAGCTAAAAAAAAGTTGTTTTCTAACCTTTTACTTAACAATTAATGAAATGCGAGCCCAATTGATTTTTCATGCCTTCAATATGATTCGTTTAAATATTTTATTATATTAAATTGACAAGAAAAAGGATTCAGATGCCTTTATTTCTCGTTTTTTCAACCACGTATATATAAAAATATTTTTTTTTTTTATCTTTCTGTTTTATTCTATTTTTTTCGCGCATTTTCTTATTGTGACCAAACAAATCATAAGGAATATGACGCATAACTTACTGGTTACGCACGCAGTATTGTCACACATTTCAAGGTAATCACTTTCCGATGGACAGATTGTCCTATTGATACAATGATAATATTACTATTTTAGACTTTTAGGACATGTTTGGTTTGAAAAAATAAAATGTGTGAAAATAAAGAAAAAAATAAAATAAGATGAAAGATTTAAATTAAAGTGAAGATATATGAAAATTACATTAATATTTTTTTATATCTCAAATACATCAAGATGAAAGTAACCAAATATTACTTTAGTAACAAGAAATGTATTTTATACCATTGGACAAGATCATAAAATCAATAAGTTTACCTACCAAAAAGAAATAGTTTAAATGTTGCCAAATTATTTTAGCATTTAGCTCTTTTAAAATTCCTCTGTTATGCCATCTCAAACACTCTTACTTACCAGAATTGCTTCAAGTTAAGCAAAATTGATTAATAAAATCTATCATTGGAGTGATGAATAATATAGCGTTGTTTCTATAAGTAATACGTTTAACCAATTTCAAACAATAAAAAAGTTTTTTCATTTATATTTAAGCAACTCCTTTAATATTTATCATTAGGAAAAAAAAACTGTTAAGTTTGAAGTAGAGTGTTTTTATAAACAACTGCACAAATAATTATGCATTATAAATGCTCGTGTAGTACTATTTATCAGATTTTATAAAGATATTGAACAATATGCTATTAAAAAAATATATCATGTAGCTTATATTTAATGTTTATAAACTTAAGGGTTTGTAAATCAATAATACCAGAAAATTTTGTCCTTCATTTATTGATAGGAGTTGGATTATTAGTTACGTGAATGAAAAAGATTTTGTTAACAGAGACTAAAATTGCATTGATTATCTATAAATATTTTTTAGTTGCATTCTGATATAGGTGGTCTCCAAAGTCGGCTCAAAGTGTTACAACTTACGATATGGAGAGTGGTGAGCTTAATTTCAACTTTCAAGCAGGGACAACGCTACTTGTTGTAGGGTTTGCCCATAAATTGTTTTAAGATTTTTTTTTTCTTTCAAAATACTCTATTTTTTATTGTCTTTTTATTGTTGAGATGATTTTTTTTTCTTTTTAGATAAAATATTTGAGAATTATTTATTTTTCATTCTAATAATTTTTTTCTTTTTATAATATGTTAATATTATTTGAAAAGTTATATATCCGATTGTATTTGTAATCAAATGACTTTATTAGTTTTTATATATTAATATTGGCCCAAAAAAAGCATAGCTGTCTTAATTGGACTTTTCACAATTCGTTGGTTAAGCTTAGATTTTAAACAAATTTAATTTTGAATGAAAAGTAAAATCTTAAAATAATTAAATTTCATTTTTTTAATCTGATAGGAAAAAAAAGTTCAATTTTCATGCAGCACCATACAGTGTGTTGTTTTTTTATATTATTAATTAATTAAAAAACACTTTATATATTTTTTAAGTAATTATTGTTAAATGAATAGTTTTTAATTATATAATCATATATATTATAGATTATAATGTAAAAACTTTATGCTGTTGATAATAAGATACACTGATGAAGTCAACTAGAAGCAAAGGCAATATTTCTTGAGGTGGAGCAGGAAGCACCATGGAATGATCTTCATACACCACACCCAACTTAATTAAATTATCTAGGCACCAATTTGCCTCATGAAAGATGTGAGAAAAAGGGTCCACTCTCCAGAAATTTGGTTGCATCACCATCCACAAGAGCTAGAGCTTCCTTGCAATCCAAAAAAGCATGATGTCTTTCATTTCAATAATTAAAAAAAACTTTATATTGATATATCTCTTTTAAGGTGAATTTAAAGTATCTCCAACTGATATTTATAGTCAAAATTTAATCTCTTAAAAAATTTACATTTATTTAAAGAACTGACCTCTTTTAATAGATATCTTTTTATATACATAAATTTAAATTTAAAGAATAAATCTCAATCTTATCACATATTTAAGAAATAAAGTTTCTTATATTTTAATTATCTTAAATCATATTGATTTTTATATTAAGTATCTAAATAACTTGAGAATTACTTTTTAAACCTGCAAAATTTTTTAGATGATACTTTACATAGAAGAGTTTTTCCTTTTTCATATATATATAAGATATATGTTTTTCTTTGTCAAAATCACAATATTCTTATTTTGTTAGTAGAATCACGGTATCCATATTAAAGGCATTCATGCTTAAACAAGATATAATTATTACTGGTGATAAAGTTCTTTTTTTAAAATATTTAACGTAATTAGTATTCAGAATTCAAACTCGAAATCACTGGAACAACCCCTAAATATAATATTTAACCTTGATACTTTATTTAAAAATATTAAATATGTAGAATGAAAACTAATACTCAAAAGCTTAAACAAATGCAACCATAATTAAGCAATAGAAACATTTAGGTCTGATTAAATCAAGTCTATATTTACTTGTAAAAGATGTTAAATACCAATGTTTGAGTTTGAAATGATCCATTATCATTTGTTTAGTTTTTTTCATATACAATAGAATACTTTAAGTCTTATATTAATTAAAGATAGTGTTAAGATAGAGGGAGACAACCTTCACCCAGAGTTAGTTTTGAAGTTAAATTAGGTTTAAACCCACATTTAAAAATGATATTAGAATCTATTTTAGATTCATTAAAAGAAATATCCATCATATTGTTCATGCATCAAACTCAAAAGTGCTTACATGAAGTGTATTGAAAAAACCAAAGTCTTATTTCAACTAAAAATAATATCATGATAAAGTATATAAGTAAAAAATAACCCTTAACTTATGAGCTAACTTTATAGCTGAGTTGGACTCAAACTCATGTTACAAGAACATAATAATATTCCTCCAATGGATGCCTTATTGTCAGAAGTGATTAAAGATATGTGATTGACTATTGAAATTCAAATCTTAGGCAAGCACAAAACATTAATTAAAAGAGTGTGCCCATGCCCAAACTACCACTTAACCCTAAAAGAACATTAACTCAAATACAACTCGTAAATGTTGACTTAAAAATAATTATAAAATCTATAATCCTATAAGGATTTGTTATATGATATATATATATATATTAAAAAATTAATACACACACGGAAGGTCCAATCACAAATCATGATCTCACAAACACATAATGCTTGATGAACTCAAACCTATATCTAATCTCCGACTCATAAAGCTCAATAACACATGATGACATTAGCCTAAAACGTGTGTTAAACACACTATCCTCAAGGATTTATTCGCGTAAAATGTAAATCTCCCAAAATTTAAGAGACTCGTCCCAAATTAATTTAGGGATTAGAACTATCAAGAAGGAGAATAATAGAGAACCAAAGAGAGATAAAAGTGAAATTGTGTTTTTTAGTATCAAAACAATAGGGAGAGCATCCCTTTTATAGATAGAAAATGATTGTGTAATAATAATATGTAATAAAAATAATTAACTAAAAGTAATGAATAATTATTCTGTTTAAATAGGGTATTAAAATCCATTTAAAACAGAAATTATAATTAATTAAAACAATAAAAAGGAATGACATTAAAGTCATTCAAAAACATTCCTAGTTAAAATAAATAAATAATAACATAACAATAATATATATATATATATATATATATATATATATATATATATATATCCAATAAAATATGATCAATCTATAATTCATACTCTAAAATTAAAATCATTATCATGTTTGAACTATAAATATTACATAATCATTTACTATTATAAATTATTTTGTTGTGTATCATTAAATTATTAAGAAAACTTTTTTTTTATTTTTCATTATTAAATACAAAAATTGTTGGATGACAATAAGCAAATATGATGAAGTTGTATAAAAATATAAATATTATATCATATATATCAAGATCAAAATAATAATAATTAGTTATTATATATTATTATCAAGATCAAAATTATATTATAAAAATATATTATATCATATCAACAATTAGTTATTAATAATTTAATATATTTTAAAAATTGTAAAAAAAAAAACTGCTCAATTGAGTCAAATTGGACTAATTTGTTTCGAGTTATCAATTCTAACTATATCTCATGGGATCAAACTGGATTGATTCAAGTTCACTACATATCCGATTTGATAGCCTATTTGGACCACCCGAATTCCCAATTGATGGAGAAGCCACCCACCTCAAATCTCCATCATCCCACTGTGACATACAAAGGATGCTTTCAACCATCTCTTTTTTCGTTTCTTGAATGCACATGGCTTCAATTTTTTTTTGCTTTGGACAATTTTCTTACAAACTTTGCCTTCACTGTCCCCCCCATTAATTAATAGTATCTTCATAAATCAACTTCAATAATACCCTCCCTAACTCCCCTTTTAAATTCCTTCAAGTTAGTTTCCTCATCCCCTTCCAAAGTAACCCCTGTTTATTTTCCCTTTTTCCTCAACTTGCAGCCTCCTTAGCATCATTCTTAAATCCACACCAATTTATTACAATTTTGAACACAACCATCAGTCAAGGTATTATTGAAGGAACACCCTACACTACTTTCAAAATTTAACACAGCTCCTCCCCAATACATAATAAAAAAAAAATACCAATTTATACCAATACAAACTCATTATGTCAAACCCAAAAAATATCTTTGAATAAAACAGAATCCGCATGCCACCCTTAAACCAAATGCTATACATATATAACATAAAATGCTAATTTAACATTCTCACAAAACACTTTATCTCACGTTTGATTCATGTGACGGAATTAGAATATAAGTATACATGAGATAAGATGAGATTAATTATTATAGAATAAACAATTCATGTACAAATAATGTAAAACTTTTTCACATTATCATATAATCATAGTTAACAAACATTCAATTGAGACCAATTTAGACTAAAATATCCTTAAATTTTTAACTACTTTTGTCATAAATTATCCCACTAACCACAGATAACAATACATTCTACCATCCGTCAATTTATTTTTATGATAAATATCTCTTTTAATGCAAATACTAATTTATCTTCTTAATTATGTTTAGGGATATTGTTGGAAAATATAGTTTGAAAAACTAAAAATACTAAGTTAAAATATATTTTTCATCCTTATAAATATCGAAAGTTTAGAATTCGTGCATGTAAAATTTCATCTTCATAAAATTGAAATGTATTGTTTTTCTAGCCCAGAGGTAGGCTTAGACGAATCCAAGTCTAAATATCTGATGTGTCCACTAAAAATTGAATACATGGAGTTACGTCACCAAACCGCACCCAAACATCATCCCTTCACCATTTGTGATCAATACCGCACCTTCAACCATCATCCTTCCCATCTTTTCTACGTCGCATTGTGATGTGCACCACCTCTTACATCATGCACCACTACCCACACGAGCCATCCTTTGCGTCGCCAATCCTAACAACACAATGGGTGTGGCTTTTATGGGTTTGGGAGAAAGGAGTATTTTGCAAAAAAAAAAAAAAACTTACAATTTGTGGCGGTTTTAATTATCACAAATTGTGATTTTATTTCTTTTTATCATAATTTTTTACGATTTTTAATCCCTAAAAAATTACATTTTATAATTTAAGTTTTAAAATATGTTACATCAGTTTACATCCGTTTAAGTCTAATTCCAAGTTAAAAAATAACATATTTTAATTTTATGAAGACAAAAAATATATCGAAAATTTACAGGGTGAATTTTAAATTGTTTTTTATTTATAGGGACAAAAAACATATTTTAATAAAAAATTGAAAGAAAAAAAAATTAAAACGATAATTATTTTGAAACTGTGGAAGTAATTTACTGTGTAACTTTTACACTAATATATGCCTAGTAAACTCTTTATTATAATCAAACAATGAAAATGATACTGTAACTATAAAATAATGCGAGTGTACTATGTTGACGTAAATGTAATCCTATATTATAAGGACGAAATACTTGGTCATTTCCCAGTGAATCCAGCAAAAATAAAATCATAGGAAAACGATTGGCTTCAACCACGGGTCAAATTACAATTATAAAAAAACACTAGAACTAAACTATAAAAAAGTCAAAAAAGAATGCTAACAATTCAGATTTACATAGCTAGTGGGACCCACTGGCATTCAATATATATTAACTGAAGACAAGACACATACCGTTTTCTCAGCCAACCCTCTCTCCCTCTCTGTTCGCACTCTGTCTTTCCCCTGTTTCCGCGTCACTGAGTCATGGCGATTCGCAACTCGCTCACCGGCCAATTCCTCCGCCGCAGCTCCGTCGCCGGAGCAAGGCTCATGTCTTCTTCGTCCTCATGGTTCCGGAGCATCGAGCCCGCTCCCAAGGATCCTATCCTCGGAGTCACTGAAGCTTTCCTCGCCGATCAGAGTCCAAACAAAGTCAACGTCGGAGTGGTGAGTTTCTCACTTCTCTCTCCGTTTCCGTTGAATTTTCGCGCATTTTTTTGTTCTGAGAATTTGAAGCGGAATTAAATCTGTTAAGAGAGTAAAATTATCGAATCCGATCCAATCACGAAAGCAGAAAGCAGCACTGTCATATTCGTCATAGCAAATAACGGTCTCTGTTTTTTTTTGTTAGATTAGTTTTGTTTATTTTATTTTTTTGTGTTAAGAGTTCTGATTCGTGGATTTTGTGAGCAATGAAAAAAAGTGATTTTGAAAAATATATTTACACGGGATGAGAACGGAGTTTTTGTGATAGTGAAATTTATTTATTTGTTTATTTTGAGTGGATAACTGTGGAACTTAATTTTTTGTTTTGTTTTTATTACTTAAAAAGGGTGCGTATCGCGATGACCACGGAAAACCTGTGGTTTTGGAATGTGTTAGAGAAGCAGAGAGGAGGGTTGCCGGAAGTCAATTCATGTAAGTAAAATATATGTGTTACTATTTTTATTTTAGATAAAGCACTTGAAAATATTACTTGCATGTCGTTGATTAGGTTGAAACTGGTTCAAATCTCTAAAGTAAAGTCTCGGTTTTAGCTTAATAAAGATGGTGAATCAAGTTGTTTTTGACATAAATAGTTACTCTGGACCAATAAGGGTAGCACAAGAAAAAAACAAATCTTGAAAAATATTAAACAGGCAGTAATGTTTTTAAATTTGTATTAAATATTTTTTATAATAAATTTAATTAAAATAAATATTACAAATCATAGATTATCATTTACAACAACAAAAAATCATTAATTTTTATAATAATTATCGTAAAAGTTATTTGTAATTGTATGAAAAATAAACTCTTTATTATTTAATTCTGTTCATGAGGCACTCACTTAGCATTGCCTTTTTTTTCTTTTGGGGTATACCTTATTTTATTTTAAGAGATATAAATAAGTGTTGTAAAAAAATGCTGGTAGAAGTATTAAAATAATTTTTTTGAGGAAGTATTGTTGATATATACGGTATTAGATTTTTGAACAAAAAAAATCTTATTTATTCATTTTCTTAATGAGTGTCTGCACTCATTATATGAATGTAACTTTTAATTACTTCCATTTGCCAATTTGGGGATGTCACGTAAAGTTTACCTCCTAGCTGTTTTGCCTTTTGGGTGTGTATGGACTGCACATAACGCAGTTTTGGGAATATGATGCTATTAGTTCTTGATGCGCGTCCTTTGATATCTACCCTCTTTTTACCCTTTCATACGGAATTACAATTTCTTGAACTGTTTAATTAGATTCTTTAGGTGTTTTGGGATGATGATGCTGGGAATACTGGTTCTGCTTTTCTGGCGTGAAAGCTGGAAACTTTTAGAAATCGTATCTGGAATCTTTCACCCTCATTTTTAAGGGTCGTACCAAACTGACTAATAAAGAAGAATAGAAGATGCTTTCTGTGGGTTTTGAGTGATTGAATTCATATATTTGCAACTTTAGAAATATAATGTTGATGTAATTGGTTTGTGTAGAATGTGGGAATGGTTGAGAATTTTCAAATTTATGGTGTCTAAATTTTAAAATAGTAAAGTTCTACTTCAACAGAGTTCACTTCAATCCTTTTAATGCTCCTTTCATGATATAAAGATTTGATGGTAAAGGTGATTTGGCCGGTGCCCTTTGCGGGCATCTGAAACCATCTTAAGTTTTAACTAAGCCTTTGTATTCGAACAAATGCCTCATCAGTTGTCAAAATATTCCTGAAAGTAAGAAGCTGTCAGAATATTTCTGAAATTCAGAAATTGGCACATGCACTTGAAGTTGAAGATATTGTCAAAATGTCAGTTAAGGATGGTGATTTTTTTCTGTTTGTTAAGGAGGAAAAAAAAGTGCCGCGAAAATCAAGTCTAGTTGAATTGGCTTTCATTGCCTTTGTTTCTAAAATTAATTTGAGGATGCAATAAATAAATAAAACTTGAATTCTCAAGGTTCATAGAACCACAAGTTTCCTTCAGATTAATACCTGCATTCCAGGCAAACTTCCAAGGAAAACCCAGCTAAGCAGCTAGTAATATTCTTCAGAAACAGTTATTTATCTTCAATATTTTTATTAGGCTTAATTACAAAAAGAATCTCTCTATTTTTTTCATTTCACTGAATCAGTTTAATTTATTATAAGAGTTCTTCTATTTTTCAAAATTCACTATCTGAGTCCACAGAGAAAAAATTAAACGTTGACCCTTGACTTATTTTACACGTCTCACATTCTCGTTGCTCAGTTTGGATTCGTGTTGTTGATTTTGGAAATTAGGGATTTTTGGTAATGTGAAGGTTAGGGATTTTGGGTGAATGGTGGATGAAGTTTACGTTTTTAGGGTTGAGATAAGTATTTCTGAAATAATTGTTAGTTACCTAATTACTAATGAAGGTAAATTTGAAATAACATAAATAATTAATCACTTTAGTTACCAATAATAATATTTCCTAAAACATAAATACCTGTTAAACGATCAATTACATGCAGACACCACTTAGCACTAAACGTTCTAAATGTTCAATTTTTTCTCTGGAGATTCAGACCATAAATTAAAAAATAGAGGGAGGAAATGAGAAAAATAAGGGGACACTTTTTGCGATTAAACTTTTTTATTACTCAGCCTAGCAATAAAACACGATCTTATCTGTCTGTCTGTCTATATAACTTCAGCTTTGGGTATCACTTGCTTATACTATTTAATCGAGTTTATGCCATTACATTGCACTGATGCAAATGTTTGGCCAGGGAGTATCTTCCCATGGGTGGAAGCATAAAAATGATAGAAGAATCGCTGAAGCTGGCATTTGGAGACAACTCTGAGTTCATCAAGGATAAAAGAATAGCTGCAGTGCAGGCTTTATCTGGGACTGGTGCATGTCGACTTTTTGCTGCATTTCAACAGAGATTTCATCCTAATACCCAAATCTATATACCAGTGCCTACCTGGGCCAAGTAAGTATTTAGGACAAATCTTCCTTTAAATGTTAATATACCTATAAACTGTATGAGCCTTCAGTTTTTTATATTTAGTTATGAATTTTTTGTTTGTCCCTTGTCTTGCGTGGATATTTATTTCTAATGGGAGAAATTACAGCCACCATAACATTTGGAGAGATGCTGGAGTGCCTATGAAGACATTCCGTTACTATCACCCTGAGTCTAGAGGATTGGATTTTTCAGGACTGATGGATGACATAAAGGTATTTTGCTCTCCTAACATTTTTCAGACTTGCTTTATAGGTCAATTTTTACAGATGAAGCTTTACTAGTACTCTATAGTCTATAATCTTCTTAAATTAATTATTAATTATTACATATACAGAATGCTCCAGATGGTTCCTTCTTTCTGCTTCATGCTTGTGCTCATAATCCTACTGGAGTAGATCCTTCAGAAGAACAATGGAGAGAGATCTCTTCCCAGATAAAGGTAACAATTTATGGAATAGTACATTAAGTGCATGCTTGGTTTTCAGTTTCAAGGCCCAAAAGTATGTTCAAAAAGTAAAACTGAAAAAGCATTCGGTTTTCAGTTGAGCTTGATTTTAAACAAAGTTTTTTTTCCTTACAATTTTGCCTTGAAACTCAATTTGAAATGAGAGAGAGCTGCTTTTACAAACTCAGTTTGCAAAATGAATTTCATCTAAACTTAAGTTTACAAACTTTAATCTAAACATAACCAAAAAGATTGGATTTTGTTATTCTTGTTTCAGTTCTTGACTCTTTTTCTTGTTCATTGTTATGATTGTTTCCAGGCTAAGGGTCATTTCCCTTTCTTTGACATGGCATATCAAGGTTTTGCTAGTGGTGATCCAGAGAGAGATGCAAAAGCCATAAAGATTTTTCTTGAGGATGGTCATTTAATAGGACTTGCTCAGTCATATGCAAAAAATATGGGACTGTATGGCCAGCGAGCAGGAAGCCTGAGGTAAGTAGACTGTTTTAAACTATAACTCAGGTTCAAAATGCTATGAATAGACTCTTCAGTGGCATTTCTTGTGGTTGGGGAGTGGCATATGTTGGACCTTGATGATTCTCCTAATACATTAATTGGATGTTGACAACCTGCTTGTCAGCTAAGATATGGTGCTGTTGTATTATCATGTTAAAATTATATGATATTTTGTTATTAATATAAGTTTAAAAGTTAAATTGATTTTGTTACCTCATCTCCATGAGGTCTGTATATTGAGGGTATAATAGTGTAGACCTGGAAAATCCAACATTCTAAAATTGATTTTTATAATTATCTGTAGCTTCAATTGGCTTCTATTAATCTCCGGATGAAGTAATAGAATTACCTAGAGACTTATTAGAATATTATCATTTCTATTAGCATTTTAGAATATTTTGTCATTATGTTGATTAGATTAGAATAATCAATTACTGATTATTAGGCTAGAGATTGTTTTTTAGTCAGACGAGTTTACTCTTTGAATAATGTAAACAATCAATAAATACTAGAACATGTGTAACATACAATTTCTCTCAAAATTTGCGTACTTCAACATTTTTAATTAATATACAATTTTAAATGATTTGAAGGATGAATCTTGGGCATTCTTTCTAATAATCTGTGTGTAAACATTGGAAATTCCTAATCTTGGACCTTGGGCAGCTTTACAGAACTTCTGTCTTGGCTGTGAAAAGGGAATTAATTCTGCAAAGAAATGTGCTCATAATTTTAAATTCCCTGCAGTGTGCTTTGTGAAGATGAGAAACAAGCTGTGGCTGTAAAAAGTCAGTTGCAGCTGATTGCTAGACCCATGTACAGTAACCCACCTCTCCATGGAGCACTTATAGTTTCTACTGTCCTTGGTGATCCAGATTTGAAGAAGTTATGGCTTAAAGAAGTCAAGGTAAAGTGCCATTATTTCTTAGAGTCCCCTCCTCCCTCTCCCTGGGTTTTCAATGTAGAAGTAGTGATTTTGATCATCACATACAATAAACGAACCAAACCCATGTTTTCATTTGTCGTAGCTTGCTATTAGTTTATTAAGATGGTAATAATGCTACTATTCCTGGCCTAAGGAAGGAATACAGTAAGGTCTTGATATGGAATAGGCCCAGATTCCAGATAGGGAAGAGGGCGATTAGAACTAGAGCTACATAGTTATTCTAATCTTGAATGCATGGGACAAGGTTTTGTTGAAATTTACAAATCCTATATCATATAATATGCTACTTTGTTGGAGTGTCTGCTACATTGCATGACCTTCACGAGGCAGTGATGCAAGGATATAAAGTAATGTTACAAGGATGCAATTTCAGCATGCAAGCAATTTTTAGTCAGCTGCCTTTGAGAATTTTTGCCTTCTGCTGTTGCACTTCTAATTATAGATTTCATGTTGATTTGAAATTTAAACAAATTTGTAAAATATTTTACATTTGAATATTACTTTTGGGGGCACGGTTGTCAACTTGCCATTTTGAGTATTATCTGGGTTCTATCTGTTTTTGGTCCCCACTGTGTACACCATGAATAAATTCATCCTCTAGGCATGCTCTTTTGTCGTCAAATTTTTTGTGTGTGATATCATGCTATTACTTAAACATAATTATTAGAATAGCAACATGCAGTATTGTTATTTCACAAGGTTGTTCAGATTATGTTTTTAAGGTCAAAACCTTTGTTTTTGTAGCTGTTACTAGGCTTTGTTAACAATTGTGCTATTCTATGTTAATATTCAAATTGTAATTCAAAAGGACAATATTGTAAAATTTTATAAATCATCAATACAAATTTACAAACATGAAGAAGTTGTGGCAACAGATTGAAATTGGACTTACATTGATAGTATCTTTACAGGTTATGGCAGACCGCATCATCGGAATGAGGACTACACTACGAGAAAACTTAGAAAAGAAGGGGTCTACTTTGCCATGGCAGCATATAACTAATCAGGTTCAGTTGAATTTGTTTAATGCTCAACTGTTTCAGTCCACTTTGTCTTCTTTTCCTTTGCTTATTTTTTTTAATCCTTTTTTCTTCCGTTACATTGGATTGCCTAGTGAAGTATTTAGAATTAGGATTGAACTTCCAACATCATCATCATACCCAACTGTCCAAGTATTGGTGCCATGTCCAAGTATTGGCTAGTTGCTTTTCTCACACTTTTCTTTGTTATTTGTGCAGATTGGTATGTTCTGCTACAGTGGATTGACACCTGAACAGGTTGATCGTATGACAAACGAGTTTCATATTTACATGACCCGTAACGGTCGTATCAGGTAATTATAAACCCAATCTTCTGTTTCTTTCCACTATCATTTTCCTTACACTGCAAGATCCTGAGAGATGAAGATAGTAGGATTTTACTGTTTTCTTACATACATTTGATTTTATATTACAGTATGGCTGGTCTTAATACGGGCAACGTTGGATATGTTGCTGACGCTATCCATGAGGTTACAAAATCATTCTAGATTATTCAATCACCCAACAGGTGACCAAATTTTTGTCTTTGGAGACAAACATCTCAGAAGTAGTACCCTTATCCAGGGGAGCAAAATAAATTTAATAAAGTCTGACAAATTTTCAACTTGTTTCGGGGTAAGATAGTGATACTCTTCAGGGTTTACCTTGCATATTGAAGACCCTTATTGCAATACGTATCCGATTTATCATATCCATGCACCATAGATTATATCCATTTTTACAGACATCTTGTTTAGCACTTTAATGAGCATAACCCTGTATCATCATTTTTTTTATAAAATAATTTGAGTAGTAGATTGAATAAGGGCTTTATTTATGGTGAACAGGAAGTACGTAGCTTCATTCTTACTACACTATTATTCCTGTTAGTGAAACTTTGCGATTGTTGAAGCTAGAATGGATATTTAAATGCTAATTTCTTTTATTCCCTTCGTAAGCTGGATTGAGATTGATGACCGCGGCTAATTTGGTGTGTGTGAGTTTATTTTGATGCCATATATCATATATGTAGCAACATCTAGCATTTCATCATCAATATGTTAGGAGGACAGGTAAGGGCTTCTAACATCATGAAAAATAAGTTAGTTTATAAGTTTCTAACTTTTTTTTTCTTCTCAATTTTATTGTTATTATTTTATTTGAAAATTCGTTTTATCCTTTTATTTAATTTAAGAAACCTTTTTAACTTTTTTTTTGTTGTCTGAAAAAAAATTATATCTAATTTTGTTTTTAGACACACACGAGGTCAATCACATTAAAGAGAATGTGAATGCTAACGAGGCTTACCCATAAACTGAAAATTGTCCTTCATAAGTGATATCCCTCCGAAACTAGCCTACAGAGGAGGAAAAGAATACTACCAAGTACCAATTGAAGCATGTCTCACTAATATGACGAAGTTCATTTTTATGTTGTGTGTTATTTTGTAGGGCAGTCTAGTGGCGGACCTATTCTCAAATGAGTGTGGGTAAATACACCCCTTCAATTTAATATAATCATAAATATTTATCTTAAATTATATATTTTACACCCTAATTTTATGTGTTTGAACCCCCTAATTTATTCTCATATGAGGATAAGTAAATGCACTCCTTTATTTTAATAAAATCATAAGTATCGATTTTAAAATTTTATATTTTACACCCTACGAGTTTGAATCCATTATCTCATTTTCTCACTCTTATATCTTTATTTATGTCTTTATTTTTATATATTATATTTCAAAATAAATTGTCTCAGCTGACTCAAGGTCATAGATCTGCCACCGATCACTGTCACTATCATGCTTTTCATTTTTGTATTTTTTTTAGGTTATAGATCACGGGTGTTTCTCAATTCACTCCTGCTAAATAGATCATTCTTACTCACATAAACATAATAGAACCTTACATTACTGTGTCAATCTTTTGGGTTATTTTCATGTTTAGTAAAGTAGTTATATTATGTCATCGAGTTCCATATTTTGCTATAAGTTTGAGTTACAAGAAGCAATGTAAAACATATGTATTCAATTTCTGTGGTGCCTGTATGAAGGAACACTCCTTGTGAGTCTTTTGTTAGCATTGTAAATAAATTTATTTAATTATAGAAAAAGGTTAATTAATTGAAATTTAACTTAAAATCAAATCAAATCATTTTAATTAGTGTTTTTTTTCTAAATTCAAACTAAATCAACTCATAATTATGTGAATACCCTAGTTTCTTTTATTGATAGTAATTTTATTGTTATTACATAATATTATACGTTCAGAAAATCTTTCTGATCATTTGAGTTAATATTATCAAGGTTGCTTCAAGTCAAACATTGTTTAACAGAATTTGGCGGATAACATAGTGTTGGTTAAGCATTGTTGCTTAATGTTTATCATCCAGATAAGAAAAAAAAACTCTTAAATCTGAAGTTTCGTACCACTAAAAAAAACTTCTAAACAATTCAATAAGCAATTATGAACAGTGGATGCTCTCAAGGCATTAGGTTTGAGTCATTCTCACTTCTTTTTTTTTTATCTAAAAAAACTAGTTTGTTAATTTTGTTAGAAATATTAGATGAAAAATTCAAACTCACTACATTTTTCTTCCCCATTTCTCCTTTCATCCTTCCCTAATCATTAAACCAATCTTATATTTATGACCTTCTCACTTATATTTTGCTTAACTTGTTTTCTTCCAAGTCCTTCTCGTACAAGACTTCATATGCTGACTTACACTTCACACAAATAGAAACGAAATATAATTGCATATATAGCAACCAAATATATTAACCCTCATCTCAACGAATATTGTTAATAACAGTAAGCACGTCGCCCTATCATCAACATAAAGAATTCACATTTTTTTCTTCCGTAAATAACTTTTGGATTGGATCCTTTCTTGTTGTCCACATGTGACAAACAAGATCTTTGCAAGGAAGAGGGTTACTACTTACTAGAATATTAAACAATGAGGAAATTTTTTGTTTTGAATCAAGAGATTGTCATAAACATAATATAAAGGACATCCTGAATTTAATCTCATAAAAAGCAAGCCAAACTACTACAGGGGCCCCTCAATTCAGGTGGGCCCCTCTACCTATGAAGACATGATTGCTATCATTTTGTACTCCTAGCTTTCTGAAATCTGACCAAAACAATATACAGATGCAGGGATAAGTATGCTTTAACTAGAATGAAATACTAGACAGAATCACAAACTTCCATGCTTAGCCGAGCAGCAAGCACATGTATACATCTTCACAAGGGGGACGAAAAAGTTATATATAGGCCACAAACAGCCTGTCTGTTGATTCACATTGATCACTATATCGGTTGACTCATCGTTTCATTATCCCTTTGCATCTATGAACCGGCAGAATGCGGGAAGCTGAGACCCATCTGCCGCCTAATATGCTCTGGGATGAGCCTATTGATCAGTTCAGGTGATGCTCCAGCTAACTGTAGTCGAAGTTTTCATTGCAGAATGATTAAGATATTATTTGGGTGTTGAATACTATTCACAATTCAGATATACGAGAAATTATTAATTGGATGCCCTTGTGTTTGGTTTGGATCATGCAGAACAGATGTATAGTAGGTAGTCATACAGATACTTTATGAATGGTAAACAAAGCAACAGCCTTGACATGTCACATTTAATAAAAAATACGACTAAGATATATACCTCCTGTTTGAAGTTGAAAAGTGGGGGCAGTGGATGGCCATTAGGAAGACGGGCATTTGGCTCGCGAAGCTCATCAAAGAAAGGATGTGCACATGCTTCCAGCTGAAATAATAAAAGCCATTGGTGAAAATTATGCCAATTGAGTTAACTAAATAAAAAAAACATGCCATAAGGAATATAGATATAATATCACAGCAAGGTTAATATAAGCAAAACTTCTTCCTGTGTATGTTTTCCTTTTATTTAAAGGGGATAAGTGAAGGTAGGTATCATGGCTCATCCTACTCACCGCAGTGCAGCGTAGACTAGGTGAATATTGGAGAAGCCTTGATGCAAGGTCAATTGCTTCAGGAGGCATTCGCTTGTGGAAAACCTGAAACATAAAGCATAAAAATAAATGCATCATTCACTAGCCAATGACTAATAATCAACAACTGAGCTTTACTTCACTAGGTGAGGTAGTAGGTTACATCAATCAAGGCTATCAAGCTCATCAATTACAAAAAACAGAGAAAATGGAAAGCACCTTCAAAAACCTAGTTGTAACTTGTAAAGCAAGCTGTTGAAGTTGATTTTGAAAATTATTTTTTCATCTTTTTAATCCATATTTTAAAGTCCAATTGCAAGCGTTGAATATCAAAAGGAATATGGATGAGAAATGCCATTACCTTGTGCCAAGGATGAGCTTTAATCTGAGGGAATCTAAAATCTGTATAATTTGGGTTCATGCAACGGATTTCCTCTCGAGTCGGAGTACCAAGAACCTACAAGAAGACACCTAAATAATGATCTCTGAAGATATATTCTGCAATCATGGCAACACTAATATCAAAGAGACATCACCTTAATAATTTCCACAAGTTGGTCCACCTGATTTTCTCCAGGAAACAATGGCTAAACAAACATTTGAAACTATGGGAAGTCAATATTACATATCACAGAAAGAAGGCAAAACAATCTTAAGTATGAGCAACATTAATGCATAGATTGCCAGAAAGTATAACCTGTCCTAGAAGAAGTTCAGCAAGAACACAACCAGCTGACCAGATATCAATAGAAGGTGTGTATTCAGTTGCACCAAATATTAGTTCTGGAGCCCGATAGTAACGTGAACATATGTATGAAATGTTTGATTCACCCTTGACCTGATATAAATTTTTTGTGGAAAAATATATCATAACTATATCCTAGCAAGTTGTGAACATGAGAAGCTTCATGAAATTGATAATTGAATAAAAAATCCACATGTTATGTCAATCGATAACTTCCATTTATGTTTCATATAATAGGAAAAAATGGGTCAGAGCCAAGATTCTAAGCATCATTATCATTTTAATTGCTATTTACTGATAACAAATCATCACATAAACAGGTTAAATCAATATTTCGTTTATGGAAAGATCTTATAAGAGTTTTAGCATATCTATGTCCACTGGGCAGTACGTCATTTTAGTAGTCCTCCATTATCATGGTGCATATGTGCATGAAGCAATGATATGTACAAGAACAATGCAGACCAACATACCAGAACTTTGGCACTCCCAAAATCACATAGCTTAACTTGGTGAGTAAGAGGATGAACCTGTAGTCATATATGCAAAAGGTTTAGAATAAATGAATACAACTCAGGAAAAACATTGAAAGAAAACGTACCAAAAGATTTTGAGGCTTTACATCCCTATGGCAAACTCGCAGGGCGGTATGGATATATGCTAATCCCCTGAAGATCTAAACATCATATCCAAACTCAATAGTTACAAAGTTATAAAACAAGACATGAACTAAATTCCAAACATAGAATAGAAGAGTTCATACTTGATATGTATACAGTTTCACGTAGATGAGAGGCATTCTCTGGTTCATAGTAGTGTAATGCTTTATAACTCGGTACATTGACTCAGGGACATATTCCATTACCAAGTTTAGAAAAAGTTCATCTTTGCTTGTTGTGGAAAAGAAACAGTGCTTCAGGGAAATTACATTTGGGTGATCCATTAAGCGCATTAACTGCAATTCACGATTTTTGTACCGCCTGTCTTGCAAGACCTTTTTAATAGCCACTGCCTCTCCAGTCTCCAAGCACTTTGCCTATGTTTTAGGTAAAAGAGAAATGTCATCCAGTGGTGGAAAACAATGAGATACTTGACAGCAGAGAAAGCTTAAAAGGAATAGTTGTCACCTTGGTGATTGTTCATCCTTACCTGGAAAACAACTCCAAATGATCCAGTGCCAACAACACGTTCTGCCATGTAACTGATGGTCTGCAGGTGGTATCAGGGAAGGAATCATAACAAATAAGTTATTTACGAAGAACAAATAATGAAACTCAGACAATATCACCAATTTTAAAGTTATTGAACCATCATAATTAAATTCTTCAAAATTATACATCCTGTAAGACCTAACATATTGTTGGCAAATAAAATTATCAGATGAGGTAAGCACTGGGAAAATAAGCCAACCTCTGATTGACAACCAGTATTATATTTTTGGAAAAGCCTAGAATATAATGGGCAATTTATTAATTTTGATTCCCCAACCACTAACTCTACTTCCATTCTATCCCCATAAGGAAGTGAATCGTTATCAAAACAATAACCATTATATACAATAACATATATTTAAGAGGGTATGAAATGAATTTTATACTAAAAATTGTAAGTTCAGAAGGAAAGGGGTTGAGAGTTAGAACACATTCACACCTGTTTAGGTTCCCCATTTTTGCCTCCAATTGTGGTGGAGATTATGTGGCCAGTAACGGCATCATTCCCCTCAATGACAGTAGCTGACATATCCTGCAAATTATAAAAAGAAATAGATATTTAATGCAGTAAAGCAAATCTCCTAATACAGTATTCGAATGTCAGATTTTTATTGATACAATATCAATCATAATTTAAATTTAGCTTTATAGAAATTATCATCAATAATTTCATTTAGGAACATCCACAAAATATGGCAACATCATGTGCCTATCTTGTATCAAATGCATGCCATGCCAGACATACCAGCAAACATGCATATAGACAGAGAAGTTAATTTGAGAAGATGCAAATATAAGAAGGAAAGGGGGGTATCTCATGACAGACCACTGGTTAAAACAAGTATTATATGAGAAGAAAATTGCACAGCAATGAAACATATGCACCAGAGGGTTACCAGAAGAAATCCGCGAAAGTTCAGAATGTGAAGTTGAAGAGAGGCAAAGTGTAAAGAGCTCAAAGAGCACACACAGTAGCTAAAGTTAAATAAGGTAACCGCAGCTCACAAGAAAGCATAAAGAAAAACTTTAATACAACTCAAGACACCATACAGAGAGAATCTAAGGACACTAATTCCCTGAAGCAAAGCAAATTATAACCGTTTGAACTTTTGAACAACAATCCACTACAAGGGAAGTAAAGAGAAATCACACACAAAAACACAAAAGGATCTAAACAAAAACTATACCCCAATAATAGACCATATAATAGCACATAATTAACATAGCTAAGGACAATTACCAGTAGATTAGAGATAAGTGAAAGAAACATAACCTAAAAATATTAGAATGTGAAATAAGAATGTTTGCTCATGTCAGCTAAGTACACCTAATCAGAATCTCTATCTTTGAATTAAAGGAAACAAAAACTCAAAGCACAGGATTCCACATTTTCACATCCATTGATTCCTTTCCTTTTCTCCAACACCTAAAACAGAAAATCTTCCTAGCTTCCAATTTTTTCTTCAGCATTAAGATCCCTACCATAAAAGCATCAACCGAAACACACTCCAAAAAAGTAAAACCTAACTATTCTTTTCTATTTTTGGCATTCGTCAACGAGAGTCAAATCGCTCCGGCCAAAAAAGTAAAACCTAACTACTCTCGGAGAAAACGATTAAACCGCTCCGATCAGCGGCGTCGCCGGATATTTTCACCGGCTAGCACGGAAAACCGGTAGATCGGTCGAAACTCCAGCGACGCTGGAGCTTCTGAGGCGAATCGACTGCGATCGGAGCTCCAGCAAGTCGGAAACCACTCAAAACCACTCCGAGGAAACAATAAAATCATTCCGAGGGTTCGAGATGAGTGCAATGAACGGAAGTACCTTATCGGTCTCCATATCGGAGCTCCGGCGAGGAACTTCGGGTTGCGGCTGACACTGCGGCGGTTGCGACGGGTGTATAGTCGCCGCCGCCGGTTGGTGATGGTGGTGGTGCCCCAAGGGCAAGGAGGCCATGTAATGTGGGAACACTCTTCTTTGTTTCTCTCTCCTCTTCTCTTTCTCTCTCTCTCTATTACCTTTCTTCCTTTTTCTTCTCTCTCTATTGCTCTGTCTGTTTTGTTCAAGGAGAGAGAAACCGAGTGAGCTCACGCGAGTTTCGGGGGGGATGGATACACGCGCGAATCAGGGCCGTCCAATTTCTGCGTGCGGTCATGATGATGATAGAGAGCTGTGATCTTGTGCGATGAGGTGCAGGGGAACCGAAGCAAATTCGATGTTCGCATATTGTTACGTACTTGCATGCAAGTACAAAAAAGCAATACTTAACTAGAGAATTTAAAACGAAAGATGATGATGATAAATGTATTTACATTTTTATATTTAATCTTCTTGATAATATTTTGATTTTTTATGATAAATATATATGTCTTTAACGTTTGATAACGTTAAAAGACATATGATAATTTCTTTATTTATTAATTAAATATTCATTAAAAATCATTGTGAACATGAAACATTCGATGCATCAGGGTTCACGCAGTTTATATACTAGTTTGAAGTTTGAACAGCTTTAATTTGGAAACATCTTAAAAAGAAGGAAAGAAAATGAATTAAATTAAACGCGTCTTAAAGTAAAATTATGCATTCTAAATGAAAGCGTTGTCCTACATTTATTTTTTGACTTTGTTATGGATTGTCAACTTAAAAAATAAAAAAATAAAAAGAATTGATATTAAATCAAAGGTACAGCTTGATCTATTTAAAATTGAATGAGGCTTTTAAATAAGTTATCATAAGACTATTAGAGTATTATACGCTATATTAAATGTTTTTAATTAGTTAAAAAATAAATATTAAAAATAAAATATTTAATAACAATATTAAGTACTCTTTAACCATTTAAAAAAAATATTCACTAATAAAACTCATACAGGCATACATATCTTTTTTCAATTAATTAATCTTTAAATATTTATTGGGGGATATACTTGAAAAATAAAAAATTTACAACTCCTTCTCATAAGTAATTTCCATTGGGTTTAATAAATTATATCACTGATACATAAGTAAATAATTTCTATATGTATCCAAATAATGTAAAAAGTATTTTTCATTTATTCTAATTGTAACCATGTATATATATTCTAATAATTTGCTCAGTTTCAACTCATTAGTGCACAGCACTCCTTGATGACTTCATCCAAACCCAAAGAATACTCCTAGAGTAGTAGATAGGCAAGTCTATTAAAAATTAATGTTTTTAAAATTTAATTAAAATATACTTAGAGTATAGAATTTTTTACACTATTATTGAATTACTAATTATAAGACAATGTTTGAATAAAAGTTGGGAATAAATTTTGTAAAATTTAATGTACACTTTTTAATTTTAATGTACAAAATAAAGAAGGAAAAAAAAAACTATTACACTGAAAGTAAAAAAACTTTTAATCCATCCAACTGAAATCTAAACATACATTAAAATTATTGATTTTTATGATAATTCATAGAAATGAACCTCTTTTTATTTTTTTAACCCGCCCAATTTTCCAATTTTATTTATTTTTCTTTTTTTTTCATAGTTTTCACCCGTTTAAATTAAACCTAAAACAGGTGAGTTATATTGTATTCTAAACTACGTTTCATGTTTAGAAAAAATATCCTAAAATTATAATTTTTTGGGGATTTGCATGAAGTGAGCCTTTTTAATGTAAAATTTCATTTAAAAAATAATTCAGAATATAATAATCCCTTGTCATATAAATGAATTAACCATTTCATGATAAACTTATATGAAAAATTTGCCGAAAATATTCCCGTGAGAAAAACAAACATGACTTGATATATATATATGGGGCCAATCCTTTATCATATGCATGCACAAAATGTAATGTAAGCAAAATTAAAAACAACAAAAGTTCACCGTGTAAACTCGTAAGAAAGAAAATGATATTGATATATCAACTAATTAATTTACAGAGAAATGTAGTATCACATTCCTAGGCAGAGTGACAGAGTTTCCAACTAGTGTGCATTCATTATAAACTGAGAAAAATATCGTAGTAATTCACTGGTCGCTACTAGCTAGTCACAATATATACTGACAAACGAAAAATTGAATTTGAAATGAATATACAAGTGAGGAATTTGGCAAACACACTGTCTTTCCAATTTCCATGGTATGGCCAATGGCCATGCTTTCTGCCAAACAAATAAACAAACTAACGAAGTTCATCAAGTTTCAAAAGTAGAAATGGTCATAAAAAAAATTAAAAAATAATGACCCTTTCTAGGCTAGCTAGCCAATGAAACATATAGGGTAGAAAAATTCGTTGATTCCCCATTTTTAATTTTAATGTATTAGCATGAAATGGCCTAAAGGAAGAGAAGGGACCTTCAATTAAATTTACTTTCACTTTGCATAAGCCTCAAAATGTAACATTTGGCAATCATATATAGTTTATAGAAGCTGGGAATTCCAGAAACCTGCTAACTGCTTTTGCTTCTTGCTAGCTAGATTTGGATGCGAGAATCATAATCTTGACGTGATCATGTGAAAGTAATTGAACAGTGTAATAAGCTTTTGCCTTTTTTTATGGCTGCAATCAGAATATCCTTTAATTTAAAAGCAACCAACAAAGTGAAAAACATTTAAATTGAAACCATATGAAGTCAACAAAGTACGAATTGAGAGCTGACCGTAACCTGTATTGTAACTTTAGTCTTGTGACCATATCAACGTTGCAAAATTTGCGCCGTATACGGAAATTTTAAATCAAGTGTTGAATTTTGATATATTATTTGTACGGAAATTTTTACATTGTATATCAATTAAACATTTAAACATTCACCGGAATGGAAGACAAGTGACCAAAGTTTTATAATAATTTACGTATTTTAACTATTCAACTAAATTTAAGAGTTATAGTTCAGTTCACCGGAATGGAAGACAAGTGACAAAAGTTTTATAATAGTTTACGTATTCTAGCTACTCAACTAAATTTAAGAGTTATAGTGCAGTTCATCAAATAAAATAAATAATTAAGTTGTTGTAAATCATCTTACACATTTGATTCTTAGGGATGTTTAATTGATATAATTTAAAAATTAACACATGCATGTAAAAGGCAAAATATTTCAAAACAAAATTTTAAAATTCTTTAACTTTCAATAAAATAACACATGCACAAGGCAACTCGTTGACTACATAAATACATTAATTACCAAAGGAAAAACGCTAACATATACTAATATAACCCAAGATCTAGTCAATTAGTTTATGACCATGACCTTGCAATTAACTATTCTCTCATGACTTCTAACACGTCACAACTTACCATATATATAATATACTATATATATATATACCAAAAGCTGACGGGGTCCTCTTGTTATTGCCATGACCAACTCCATAAAAAAGCCAACACAAAAACATGAATTAAATGCCAATGCATGAATCATTATTACAATTATTATTATATGTAGTGAATCATGATATTAATTCACAACCCTGCAATTCCTTCTGATCTCCCCACTGGACCCAGTGAGGGGACTAATATTGCCCAACTTCACCATGGCAGCAGCAAAGTCCTTAGAAAATGCAGCACTGTTGCCACTGTAGCTCCGCACAAGGGAATCCTGAGACCCACCATTGAAAAGCACCTGGTCGGAGTGGAGAAGGCCACGGCGGTTGACGAGGTCGGCGTAGTAATTGTTGTCGAATCGTGTCGGGGTTAGGGTTTCCAGAGGGGCCAGGTTGGTGTTCCCTCCGGTGGCGGGGCAAGTTGTTTTTCTGGTGGCGGCGAAGTTGGTGTCGATGTTGGTTTCGTTGTATATGCGAGTTCTAAAGAACTGGCACTGTGCTTGGCCTATTGTGTGGGCACCTGAAAGAACGGTTAGGTCACTTGCTGTTAGGCCTTTGGATGCAAACATAGAGATTAGGGTTGAGAGGTCAGAGGAGGGTCCTGGGATTTGGTTGTTGGCTGCACTCTGGCTTGCTGTTCTTGCATCTCTTCTTCCTAGAGGAACTGTCCATGAGGGTCCTCCTAGCTGTAATGCAAATCACCATGCCTTAAAAAATTAATGATAATAATTGAGTCATCAAGACATATATAGTTGTTGTCACCTTAATTTTTGATGTACTAAAAATGTTTATAGTGTCAGCCAATTAAAAATTATAAATGGTCATTGTCCCTGTAAACATCAACTGTTTGGTTTACTGATGGAAATTGTATTTCTGTAAAAAAAAATCATGTTAATTTTATAAAACGACAAGGAAGCAATAGTAAAATGCATTGGAAGAACGTGGATGTACTTGATCCAACACCCATCCAAACATGTTTTACGGTGTCAATCAATTAAAAACTGTGGTGGGTGGGTCAGTGTGTTTGGTTAACATGTATGTGAGAGTGTTTTTGTAAAAAAAAAATGTCAATTTTATAAAATAACCTAAAAACAATAATAAAACGTATTGGAAGAATGTGAATCCATGATTTGACACTCAGCCAAACAGCTATATTTCTTTTATTGATTTTAACATAATTACAATAAAAATTAATAAATTTATTATCATTACAATTATGTAAGTGGAAATATCAATTTTCATACACATTTTTATTCATACACAAGAGTTGTTATGTTACCTAGAGAAATTTAAGGATTATGGTGTAAGTGCTTTTAATTTGGATTAATAGTTGAAGGAGTTTTAAGACATCAAGAAAGATGGATGAAAAGAAAGTTTCAATATCAAAATCTTTAAATTTCTTAGATATCATAAAATTTCTCTTATCTTATTTGTTTTGGTAGAGATGATAATGTGGGATTTTCCTTATAAAGAGATAAGATATAGGCATGACACATGAACCTTGATGTGTTTTTTTATTAATTATTCTGTTCAATGTGTGTGTTTTGCGTGATATTATTGGATGGCCCCACTACATTGCATGATGGTCGATTATGCCAGAAAAGTGAAACCGAAAGTGGGGGACAAGGTTTGAAAATAGGCTCATGCCGAAGAAAAAGGAAATAATTATAAGTAACATCAAGTTAGCTACTTTGTGAATTGTGAGAATGACTTCACGTCATAATCTCAGTGAGAAAAGCACACTAGTCTCAATTGGAGAAGCAAAAAGCCTGCATACTACTGCTTATATTTTATTTTAATTTAATCTTATGTTTACAAAAATATTTAATTTTAATTTTAATTTTAAGTCCATAGTAACGGTAAGTGATTCGCTAATTAGTGATGTTAAATACATTATTCTAATTGGTCAGCTACTTAATGTAATTGATCATCACAATGTTAAAACTTTAAGGTTTTATAAATCTTAAAATGCCCTTCTTATTAGAATATCTACAATGTCCCTAAAATCTTTGGCCTAACTTTTCCACAGAGATCTACTTCAATTCCCCACACGTACGGGAAAGAACATAGACTCATTCCCCTCAAGTCAGTAAAATTGTGGAACGTGAGTGAGTATGTATGTGCACATTTGACCTCCAATAATGCCTTCAACCCCTTTTTAATTCCCTTATTCCTTCTCTTTCTTTTTCTTGTAAGACCTATTATAAAAAAATTTAAAAAATAATCTAGACCCATTTTTAAGCCTCTTTATTAAATATCTAGTTGAGTGTATTTTAGACCCATTTTAGCATTGATTCAAATTTGTAGAAATTATAAAATTAAGAACACACTCATATTCTGATAAATTTTAATCAATAATAAAAGAATATTTTTAAAAAAAATATTAGATAGTGTATTATTAGCACTGATGATACATGCACTATGCATCATTCATTAAAGATGAAGAGTTTGCCAAATAATTAAATTATGGAGAATTGGCTCACCAGCACAATTCCGTCTCTTGTGGCAAGTGCTAGAATATCAGCACACGACACGGTGGCATTGCAAGAAGCTTCAACGTTGGTTTTAATGGTATCAATAACTTCGAAGCCCCTCGCTGAATTTCTGTTTGGTCCTGCATTTTTCTCGCCAGTGAATGTGGCAGTGTCGTCCAATAAGATTGATCCATCACAACCCTGCATACAAAAGAAATAATTAACATTAAAAATGTAATTGTTTTGGGCCACCTTAAATTTTTTGTAACTTAATTGAACTTAAAACCCTTTGTACAAATTGCCAAGTATTGGCTAGTTATGAACTGAAAATTAAATACTTATAATATATAACTTGGACAATTTCTTCAGGTTAATTAACAACTTCAACTGGTTTTTGAGGTGGAACTAAGCTATATATGTTCTCACTTCTTACTTCGATCTCATACAAATTGCAGTTTACTCTAATATCATATATGCTAAATTGAGGTCATAGTAGTTTATAAATTACAAAATAATTCACAATGAAAACCCATCTTTTAATGTGATAACTAACAAAAGTTTTGAGATGATGCAATAAAAAAAAAACTTAAAGAAAAGAATATGTCTGAGATTGAAAATCCAGAGGGTAAAAGTGTAAATTTGGTTTCCATTTGGACATAGTTGATCCTAGCTAGCTAGCCTATATATATTATATGGAATAAAATGTGAGCTTATTAATTAGCTTAATTCAGTAACTAAGAATAATTTTGTGAGCCATAGATGCAAAGAGGGGGGTAGCTAGCTAGAGGCTTTACATTTACAAAGCAATCATGAAAGAACAAACGAAGAATAGAGGCACCAATCCTGGCTTCTTTAGCAACAGCTTGCCTCATTGCACTGCTCACTATGGTTTGAACATTGGGGCAAGTTTTGGCATAGAAGGTGGGAGATAGTTGTGCATTGCTAGAAAAGGCCAAGAGAGAAAGAATAAATACTACTACAAAAAAGTGGCTATTAAGAGAATTAGCCATATCTAAAGCTAGTTTCAATTTGAGGCACAAATTGCTACTAGCTAGGTAGCTAAGACTTTTGTGTGTTGATGAGTAGTGGATGTGTGAGTTGTGAGAAGTTGCTTTTTAGAAGAATCGAACATGCATGGTACTTATAGAGGGTTTATTAGGCAAAGGTGCTTATGCATGCAAGACAGAGTTAATTAGATATATATATATATAAAAGAAATATAGAAAGTAGAAAATTATATTTGCTCTAATTTTCAAACTTGTCTGCTCCTACTACGTACTAATTACGCGCTTTGCTTTTCTTTTTAGGAAGAAAATTTACCAAAATAAGGACAAAAAAGAGCAGTATTGACTTGCTCTAAATTAAATAAAGCATGCAAAACAAAGGGAAAAATGATGATAAGGAACTAGCTCTGGGTAAATGCTTTAAGGGGAAAAGCATGGTTTCCTGTATATATAACATTGAGATGGCATCTCCCTTAAACATGTTAGATGACTAGAAGTTCAATTTTCATGTCTGTGTTTATGGTAAAGTAGTTGCTAGGAGAGGTTAGTCTCGTAAATAAATTTTAGTAACTTGAAATCACTGAATTATGAAAAAAAGTATAACATTAATTGTTTAATTTGGCTAAAGAGGATTTAATGTGATTCTAATTAAAAGCGTTAGACTATGTGATTTTAGCTAATAATGATTCATATAAAATTATGATATAATTTAAACATTTGTAATTATGTAATTTAACAGTAATTGTTTGTTTATATTTTAAATATCATATTAAACATTGAAATATAATGATATATACTAGAATATTAATTAAATTTAAAATTTTATCAAAATATATAAATATGATGTATTTCATAAACACTTTAAATTTAATGGAACTATATTTATAAAATTCATTTTCTGAAAATATCATTGAGGTTATAATTATATAAAATTTAGACTAATCTTATATATGTTACTCTTGATTTAACACATGACCTGTCTCATTAATTGAGGAGTTAGACGACGTTCTATTCCAAGTGTCTCTCGGAAGAAGTTTAGTGTTCAAATACTATTTAAGCTGCCATTCTTCAACACATAATAAGTAAAGGAGATCATGTTGAACACTTCACTTCAGAGCAAATCATTTTCAGGGGAACTTAATTTTTCTATCAATTTATTAGTTACACTTTTGAATAAGTAAACAAGAAATAAATGATTATTTTTTGGTTTTATATTTTCATTAAGATTAAAAGAGATCAAAAAAATGGGTAGGCTAAAATCTTCTCAACCATCTCATTCAATCCTAAATTTCTTTAATTTAATCATGCAATAAAACTATTAGACACTTTTAATTTGATTTAAAGTAACTTTTAGATACTAAAATAAAAATATATATATATATATTAAAGTTACATAAAGTATTTAAAGATTTTAATTAAACAGTATATACTTTAAGGAGAATAAAAATAAAATTATTATGTTAAATATAAAAATATTTAATATTTTTAAATAATTTAATTAATTTTTTATTAAATGTATTTAATTAATGTTTTATATCATGTATTCATGAACAAGTAGTAAAAATTATATTATTGTTATAAAATACTAATAATATCTTTATAGAATTTAAAATTAAGAATCAATAAAACTATTATCAGTATATTTTATTGAAATTTTTAATACAATCCTATCGCAATTTTATATGCAAAAGTATACTTTTACCGAATTAACGAAAATTGCTGACTTTTAATCATTACCTTTGTCGTTTTTTGTATAACCCATGTGGTGATCAGTTTTACTTGCTTTTACTATGCAAGCTGCATGCTAAGGGATGTGACAACTTCTGACGTATTAGTATGGTATAAAAGGAATTTCAAACGAATTAGAATAAAAAAGGAAGACAAGCTAAAAAAAAAATCATTTTAGCATATATTGAAGTTGAAAACTTATAAACAGAAAATTTTAGTGAACTGCTAAAGGTAATAATTAAATAATAATTAACATTTTTTATCTGTAAAAAATTGAAAAAAAAAATAAAAAAATATAAATTGTCATCACTTATGTCAATAGTGTTGATAAAATTTATTTAATTGATTGATGTTATTCAATACATATTCTTTTATATTATGACCTGTATCAATAATTGATAAAATTTATTTTATTGATTGATGTTACTCAATATATATTTTTTCACACACATAATAACTAGTTATATTACCTAGATATCTATATCTTTATGTTGATAATATCTTAAAAACACTCGTTTTCATATAGTCTAAATAGATTGACTTTTGTAGAACGTGCATGTTAGGGAGTAGTATAGTTTATATGTGAGAATTTTGTTTCCGGATATTCGGATCCAATTTAAGTAAATTGAATTGGTTTAGTCAAAGACATAGTTATCATAGCACAGTTGGCTTAAAAGTTTGCTGCTTCTTTTTTTCTTTCACCATCAATAACTTGATTTGATGATAATTGCACTTTCCACGTTCTTTGAATTTATAGTCATGACCCGACAAAGGAATGGATGGAAATTGAATTATTTGATTCTATGTATCTTATACTTTATTTTAAAATAATTGTCAGGCAACAAGAAAAAAAAAACTTAAATAACCTTTTGCTACTATCAAACAGGCTGTCTTTTTTTTATTTAATTCTATAGTTTTTTTAGTCCATTAAAAATTTGTTTTTTAAGTCTGTCACATATCAACAGTAACTAATGACATAATAGTCATTTTAGCATACCATTAACTAGTTATGTCATTAAGAAATTTGATAAGACAATCGTGTGTAACTTTATTTTATTGAATTTATTTTTAAATCTTTCATCAACTCTTGTAACATCAACTTATTATTCCGAATCAGTAAAAAAAATTTATGCGTGATTATCCTATCAAACTTGTTAATAATGAACTGTGAACGTCATTATTAAGTCCAGGGGCAGACATACGACATCCATTGGGTCCTAACTTTTTCCAATTTGATTATTTAATATTAAGTAATCCTCAAAAATAAATATTAAGTAATTATTTTGTTTAGGGATTTTACGTATGTAACTAATACTATTATTTAAGTTTTGTTTATTATTTTTATATGTTAATAAATATTCTATTCTTTTGTGATATTTATTATAATTATTCTATTTTTTATTTTTTTAGATACAATATTTGAGTATTATTTATTTTCTTCAAATGGTTTTTCTTTTATAATACGTTATTATTATTATTATTTTAAAAGTTATAAATAATTGTAATTTGTAATCAAATGAATTTATTAACCTTTGTTAATGGGTCAAACTTACAAACTCTATATACATGTTTGACAACTTAAATTTTGAAACAATCTACCTTTCAATCTCTTTATTTTTCTCGGCTTGTATTTGTTTTTAATTCTTAGCATTATGAGATTTCACTGTGCTTTCGATTTTAGTGCACGAATCGAGACTCACATGCTATGTAAATTTTAAGAAGGCAAATTAGATATTAAGTTGTACTAAATATTTGCCATAATTTGCTTTCAAAATGGTAGCTAATCTTTATCACAACAAATATTTTTTCTTGTATTTTTCAACTATTTGAAAGCAAGCTATTTTTCAATTATTGTTGGCTATTATTGTCCTAAAAATTAATTTAGTGAATAACATAATTTATTCGAAATTAGTAGATTTTGGAATATAATTAATAGGAATTTTCCTAAAAAGGATTTAGTTAACATAAATATCATTAGGATAAAGTTAACATAAATATCATTTTTATTTATTATAAATTCATTAAAGTTCTTGGTGACATGCGAAATTGCTTATTATTATTTGTAATTTTGGGTCTTTAAAGTTCTTTAAATAAGTGATTAAAATAAAAAAAAAATCTTTAAAGGACTAAGAAAAGACTTTATATTTTAAAGGGACTAAAAGATTATTTAAACCTAAACAAATCTTTGGTTACAAAATACATGTATCTTTTAGCCTCTTTAAGTTAAGACTTAAGACCACTATAGTCTATATGCCATATATTACTGAGATTTTTTTTAAAAAAATTAATCATAACCATTCCTTGCCCTATTAATTAGTTATTGGGCCAAAAATGAATAAAGTTAGAAGAAAATAATATTTTAAATTTTCAACAAAAAAATAAAATGAAACAAATTACAGATTTAAAGGCGATAATATTCTTTTAAATAAAATGATTTTTTTAGTATGCAATAAGGGTATATTTCAAAAGCAAAAACTAATTCTTAGAAAATATAGATATTAATCACCAAAATAGATTTATCGTTCTTAATAAAATCTTTCTTTATACACATAACTAAAATTTAAACGGTGATTAACATGTTTGAAGAATTCTATTATTTATCAACTGTCTCTAGACTTTATTGATAAAGGATTGCATGATTTGACTTAAAACTTGCATCCCCCGTTTTAGTTATTGATAATAAAGCAACATGTACCACTTGGATAAGGATACGTCATGGTCGTGGCTCCCATGCATGCCTGGGATTAATTTAGCCAAGGGGATACATTCAAATTGCAAATTAATGCCTTTGAGACTTGGTTTAATGACAAAAAGAAAAAGGTATACACCACATACAAATAAAAATCTTAGTAATGCATTGCTCCCTAAGATATTTTCATTTAATAAAAATTAAACTATTAATATAAATACTATGGATTTATGATGCATCATTCTATATTAAACTATTAAATTATTATAAGTGATAAATTTATTTCTTCTAATATTTAATATAACTGTAGAATCAAGTAAAATAATTCTGGATCAATTAATTCAAACACTCGATATTATACTACCACTATTCTATAAGTTTATTATAATATGATATGTTAATAGTGTATAAAATTTTATTAGATAATCTATATCCATGAAAACAAATTCAATGATTGACATTTTCTTTTTTCGGTTGGTATATGTTATTTTCTTAGGGTACATATATGAACTTTTCAGCGGCCGAAATGTGAAACATGCAGGGATCCTCCTCATTGACTTGCGTATATTAGCTAGAAATGGGGTTTAATATTTAAGATTCTCATAATTTTTCATGAAACTTCACCAATCGCATACATTTGCGTATTTAACCAAACACTGTAGTAGTTAACTAGGTCATGAATCATGATATAATTAGTAAAAAGGTAGAATGAGAAATACTAATAACACACCAGATTGATTTAGATTTATTGAAAATTACAAATTCATAAAAATTATTAAATGGGATATAAAATTCATAATTTTTTTTTGTATTTTCAAGAAATTTCAACCAAACAAAGAAAATATGTTTAAAAGGATAGGTAAAAGATTATGTTGTCATTTCTCAAGGTTGAATAGTCTCCTTCCGCGTTTTATTCTGTCGCGAGCCTATAATCAGTAATATTGTAATAGTCACGTTGACTAACAACATGAACTTCGCAGGGAAAAAAATATATGCACCGACCAAAAATTGGAGAGAAATAATCGATTCAATAATCGATGCCGAAATAAAATAAGGTGGCGTTATTGAAATTGAATTGGGTACTTTTTGCTTCTTTTTTTTTCTCTCTCATTTGCCTTGAGGAATAAATTAATTGAATTTACAGAACCATAATTGCTGCATGTAGTGAGGCATGGACTTGGTGTAGGGTATTTCTTCTTCATTTTCATTAAAAGCTAAAACTATAAATCACACACCGCAATTCTCTTAATCTTAAAATCTTATTCGACCTAGCTTGTTTTGCGACCTAATCTTACCATCAACTTACTTTGATAGTTTCAACTCTTAAGCATGTCTGAGTCAAATGTTTAAGTACTGAACAGAACATACAATTATAAAAATTGATTAGATTTATTTTTATTTATTAATATTCATCTCATGATCAACATATTCTAGAAATATCTATCGGCAATTACATGCAAGTGAATCAACATGCTCCACTTGTTAGTTGTTAGTCAATTATTTTCTTTGCAGAATTCTTTTAAAAAATTGTTTAAAATCAATGACAGTTGTTTTCCACAAATTATTTAAAACTAAAAATTCACGAACGTTTAAAAAATCACATGCCTACACACATATTTATTATAGATTTCACTTCTCATTTAATATAAATCAATAAAAAACATTGAAACAAAACCTATCAAAATTATTAATTTTTAATAAATTCTAGAGAGTATATTCAAAAGAGAGTGTAAAAGAAAGTGTTGCTGACATTTCTCAACCATTAAATCCAGATATCAAAGGGTTAGCGGCTATTGCTTAAAAATAATAAACTAAGGCATAATTTTCTGTGTTGCAATGAGGAACATGATACACCATTAGGTGACCAGAAAATTCAACAAGCTCACAAAAAATTGTCAAAATTTTCACTTATTGCCACATATATGACTAAACAAAGTTTACATAATCAATGGTAATGAACAAAAACCTACGACAACATATGTTCATCTAAACTTGGATTCATGTAGAAAAATGCCCACATTGGCCACGTCCACATGATTCAAACCATATGCATTTTCTTGTAGTTATCTGCTGCTTTGGATATTGATTGTATAGATACAGGTAATCCTGGGCCCATCTGCATCAGTAGGATAGCACTAAATAACTTAAAATGTCGTTACAAGAATGAGACATAATGCACCATCACTGCAATTAATGGCATTAGCAAATTTAAGTCTTCACTTCTCCCATTCACAACTCACTCTCTTTTGTTTCACTTGCCCTGTCATTGCTCACTCTTCACTGCCCAACTTGATTCTCCTATCTTAATCACTAATGGTCACTTTTATATGCCCTCACTAACAAGTGCAATCATGAAACATTATGGAAGTGCATGGTAGGGAAATGTAACTTCTGCATAAAAAATTTATAAGTGCAATCACAAAAATAAGGAGCTACCTCATTATCTTTCACCATTCATCCTTATGTTGTTACACTATACCTTTTTTCTACACAGCTTATATTCTTAATAATCTTATGTAACCCTTCATCCTATACCATGTGTTATTGATATAGTCTGTCAGATGCTAAATCAGAGCAACTACATGCATCCTGAGTGAGCCAACAATGAGAGACTCAAATGACTTCGGAGAAATTACAAATCAAATTCCATGATGTTATATTTGCATAGAAACCAAGCCTTTTCTGACTAGGTGGAGATGATGTTATATTTGCATACAGAACAGATATTTGTATTTCATAAAACACCAAAAATATTGCCAATATTAGTAGCTTACACAGTGAACGATAAAAAAGTTTGATAGAAGAAAACTAAAAAGAAATATCGGGTACATGATTCATTTTTACAAAAATTAAACCCAATCAATGATCATCATTAACACATTTGATTATATTAAATTAAGACAATTATGCTTGCATGAACTTACACTGATGTGATTATACCCAAAGCTCATCCAAGGTAAAGTTAATAAAAAAAATTCTGCCCATCCTATTATCCACCCTACCTTGAAATAATATTAACAAGGAATAAAAGTAACTAAAAAAGATTGTGGTGAGGAGTTCATTCCTTTTGCCAATATGAGATACTTAGTGCACAATGTGGCAACAAGAAAAACACATACCCATCAATTTCTAAATTCAAGGTTCCTCACAAGTTTTGAATTGATGAGTGATGTCAAGAAGACATCAGAAAAAAGGTGTATCATTTATGTTTATATATTCTACAGATATATAAAAGGTCAAAACATGGTGGATTATAATATGCAACATGTCATTTAACTAATAAATAATCATAAATAACTATCCTCCTCAGAAGATCATTACCAAACAGAAGTCCTTTCTAATAATTTCTTCCTTTTTATCATAATGGAGAATTTTGATAGTTAAAACTTATCCCCCAAACTAATTATTACCAGCAAACTGTTTAGATGTTCCATCATTTCAATGTTCAAAGTCCATTAACATCTTTCTGTTTTCAGAAGAGAATAAGAATAGGGGAGGAGGAATCATATGTAAACCCAAAGTTTATTTTAGTATCATTCATGTGAAATGAAAGAACAAAATGGTAACTTTCAATCTTAAATACATTAATGGAAATAAAAGAATGAAACAAGAATGAGATGTAAGAGCTTACCGTGCTGCTTATATGGACAGACAACACATACCCAGCATATTTGGAAGCTAACAACAAAGAAGAGAATTGTAAGATAATAGAAGTAACCTTAGCACATAAAATTCGTTATCATGTTACACCAAGTTAAAGGAGAGAAATTGAATTGAGCCCCCAAAATTGCACCTCTAAAGCTTTTGTTGTAAACAGGATTTTGTGCTATAGCATTTGTTGTAAATAGGTTGGGGGGGAGGTTACAGTTGTGATTTGACATTTCACCTTGTTTTTTTCCCCAGATAGAGAGAGAAGGAAAGCATAAGGACATGTGTGCTACTTACTCTTTTTTAAGCCAGCAGGCTTTGCAAGCAATACAGCATTCATAAATGCACTAATATTCTCCCGTAAAGCCTCTTCTTTGTAGCTTACCTGTGGATATTATTGAAAGCATAGAACATCTCATGCAACACACTTATTACTTTTTAATGAAGTATATAAAGAGTTGAAAGAGAATACCCCGGTACCTTTCCAAGTCCCACATGCAAAATTGATTTACTTTCCATTTTAAACTCTACACGGCCTTGTCTTAGCTCTTTCAACTGCCCAGCAATATCACTAGTAAGAGTACCTAGCTATAAAACATAAATACAACCAAACAAGAGTTACATACAATCCCCACTTATGCTCAGACTTGAAACAAATGCCAACAAATGTTGATAAACTAACTTTCTTATCTGGCATCAGTCTTCGCTTTCTAAGATATTGTGCTATCTGCATAACATGTTCATATAAGCTTTAGATGATAAAACTATTAATCTGATAAAAAAAGAAGAAGATATAACTATTAATCTGATAAAAAAAAGAAGATAAAGCTATTAATTCAGATGACTTTACAAGTATGAGACTATTCAAGATCATAAACAATACCTTTCCAAGATTAGGTGCCATTCCAGGAGTTGAGAAGCATTTGTCAACTTTGAGCTTATTTTTACCGCCTATAAGTGTATGTAGCTATATTAGATATGGATAATGTAGTTTATAAACTTTAATATTGTTGGCATGAAAGGGAAAAATTATAGTTGCTAAGGCACCAAAGACATGTTTAAAATATCCCCGGCACAGTTGAGTGACACTCAAAATTAATGTTACTGGAGGAGATGAATATGCAGCTAACAAAAATGAGAAAAGCACGAATAAAACCAAGAAGGCAAGAGGCAATCTATAAAAATGATGTACAAAATTACTTGGGAGAAAGAGATCAGTTCATTACTAGCAATCTCCTCAATAAGCTCTTTACCACCAACTATATCAGCTCCTGCAGCTTTCGCTTCCTCTGCCTCAGCCCCTTCTGCAAAAACAGCCACACTGACAGCCTGGAAGGTATGAATAATTAGATGACAAACCTACCATCATAACAATTGCTTAAGCTTAGCATTCATAAGTTACCTTTGGAGCACCATGAGGCAGAATCACAGTACCACGAACTGCCTGCCAGAGTTGAAATCATTATCGCCTAAAGCAAAGGATTAATGAAACAGAAAATAACATTTTTTATCCACAAATAAAAAAGCATATAAAAGTGACGTGGGATGTATAAGCACAAAAAGTTTACAGAAAACAAAATTACAAAATTTTGTAGATTCTGTTTGATAGTCATTGAATAAATTTTCCAAGATATTCATTAATAATAATAATAATAATAAATTTCAAAGCCTGCAATGCTTAGGGAAGTTATAAAAGCTGTGCCTTTTAAAGATATTATTATATATTTAAAAATACATGTCCTCAGCAAAATTAATAGTATTCAACACATTTCAAGAAAGAACATAGAAATGTCCATATTTGCTGAATATATCAAATAATAGGACCCATTTCTCTAACCATCAATTGAAAGCATATATAAAATATATAGGATAGGTAATTTGAAGTCCTTGTAGACAGGGCAAGTCTTCGAGAACATGGGAGCTACACAGATCCAAGAGAATCAATTTGTTTAGCCAGCAGAAATAACTGGAAATTCATCTTTGAAAAGCATATGCCACCAAGTATAAAGACTAAAGTATCACTTATGCAACTTGTGGAACAAGGCAAACCTACAGAGACTTAAGTCAACACGTCAAATTCAAAATATATATGATATTCAAAGAATCACTCAAGTACACAAACACATCCAAGAAAGGGAAAAGGGAAAAAAAATGATACACACCATTTCTGTTCGCTTTGAATCAACACCCAATCTTATATGTGCTTCAACAGTTTCATCAAACTTTGCCTTGGCATTGGCCTGAACAATATGTAACTATATTAAATGACAGCAAATGATGGAACATTCAAGGTAAAATGCAAAGATCATTACTAAGGATATACTAATCCAATCAATAGCACCACAAGTTAGATATAATGGAATATATTTAGCATATTAAATATCCTAACAATTTGTTAATTTAGAAGTACTTGTTATTGAGAAAAGGGTACAGGTTAGAGAGAGTGTATGTGCCAATAGTGTTGTAAAAAATAATAAACATTTGAAATTAAAAACTCAATAGGGGGAGGTGCTATACAGAATACTTCTGTAAATGCATACTGCATGCAAACACATTTACGGCTATGAGTACACAAATACAGAATCACACACAAAAGAAAAAACAGCTGGTATAAAATCTCATCATAATTTTTATACTCTCTAAATTGGTCTCCCTAACAAGGAACAAAGTAGCATAAGTAAACCAGTGTTGTCAATAGCGGATCGCGGAAAATTACGAAAAGCTGAAAATCCGCTATAGAATATAGCGTATAGTGTCATGGCCAAATAGCGGAAGCCACATAGCGGTTGAAATAGTATGTATATATATATATATATATATATATAACAATTAAATATGTATAAGAAAAGCAAGCTATATGCAAATAAAAATAAGTTGGACATACATTAACACACTATTATCTCAAAAGTTAAATTGATCGAGACAAAATATGTTCATTCTCCTCTGCCCCTTTCCCAATATAATAAAAAAAAAAGCTAAAAAGCTAATTAGCTAAACAAATTCTAGTGAGACACATAATCAAAATAAGCTAAAATCTAATTAGCTAAACAAGTGCCAATAACATAATAAAAAAAAACTAAAAGCATCAAGAAAACATCTATTCATTCTGCTCTGCCCCTTCCCCAATATAATCATAATCCTTATTGTCTAGTTATGGGGCATGCCCTTCAACTTCTTCTTCTGAGTCCCCAAAATCAATTCCTTGTAACTCCTTTTCAGATTCTTCCAAGACTGCATTATCTTCAACTTCTATCATTTGCTCTTTTCCTCTAAGGGATGAAGATTCTCTCACTTGACCTCTTTTTGTCTTAGGTGCAGCATCTTCAACACCAAGGGTTCCTTTCTCTTTTTAGTCCTTTGCCTAGTATATGTCATTGGCCGTCCAATTCCTGAAGCCTCAAAAACTACATCCCAAGGAAGGCCATCATCATTTTCATCCTCAAACACTCTCTCATTCCCAGCATTTTCCATACATTGATTTTTAAAAAGGTGCTAGGAGGATTTGATGATCCCTTATTTGCCATACTGTGATTTAAAAAAAAATCAGAATAATAAGGTCGGGTATAAGACATATGACATGGATGAAGAATAAGGGGGTGTATTAAACAAAAGAAAGAAAAAAAAAAGTTGTTACCTATAAAAAAAACAAAGGCACTGGACAAAGAAGAAGGCTGGAAAGTTTTGGTAGGGAAGGATTTATGTGGGGACTAAGAATCAGAGGAGGGAAGGGTTGAAGGGTTTACATTGTGACTAGGAATCAGAGGAGGAAAGGGTTTACATGGTGACCATAGAATGATCCTGAAAACGGAAAAGTTGCATGAAGTAGAAGTCAAGATGCTACTGTTTGGCCTATTAGAAGAAAACCCAAGCCCATAAGTAAAAAGTAAGAAGAATAGAGTAAAAACATAAAATTTGACTGATGTTTTAAAAACCAATAGAGTAAAATTTTAAAAACCCATGTGACTACTGCAGTGAGTTTTAACAAAGCCAAAAACCTTGTCCGCAAGCCCAAAACAACTCTGAAGTGTCATGCAGACGTGACCTGAATCTGCAGTCCACACCTGACCAGGTTTCCTTTCTTTCAAAATGATGAACCAATGAACCCTAAAAGTCGTCAATGCAATTTCTCTCCAGATTCAACCTTGTCGGAAACCAACGACGCAACAGCAACGATGCAATGAGATTCCGCTACGTGTAAGGTGCCCGTGATTGTGATTTTTGTGGAATCCGCAATGCGACACAGCCCCGATTGCGTTTTCCCTAAAACCCGCTATGCTATAGCATCATGGCGTCGCGATAGCCGCTATTTGACAACACTGAAGTAAACAACACACAGTTTTCTATTTATGTATCTAAAATTTGAGGCCGTAGCTAGTAGAAACTTATTGCAAGAGGTACTCAATTTTTTTTTCAAGACAATCATGTATGTATTATATACCTAATAACAGACTTCAAGTAGTATTCAGTTTCAGTCCCCTAAAACATCTAATTTAAGTGTAGATTGCTGTATGACAAGGTGCTATAACTTACCAACAGCAAAACTGAGCTAGGACTAGGGCATAACCACTTTGTGTGTGTTTGGGAAGTAGCTGAATCCAACGCCAACAGACTTTCAGATGAAAGCTACAACATAAGGTGTGTTTGTATACACAGTGAACAGGAAAATCACATTTTTCAAAGCAAAAATGTCAAAGCAACTATGTTGTAGCTTTCAACTACTTCCCGAGCACACTAATAGTTGCTTTGAAATGTTTGCATTGGAACACGCAATTTCTCTGTTAAACATAGTTTCAATGCTAATCCAAACACACCCTTTAACAGTCATAAAATGCATTTTACATAAAAATTTAAACAAGACACAACTTACAAGCTCTTTCACCAAAGTAACAGCTTAGACATCCATTAAAGTTACTAAGCTGGCCACAAATATCCCAGTAATTTTCATATAAATATTGTGCATAGCTTTCTCATTGGAGGATCCAAGACTCCTTGTTTCACATATACAGTAACGTATTTCTAATAACCAATAGTCCAACAACGGCATTACCCAAAGCTCTAACAAAACTCCTATGCAGTAAACACATATGGTCTACAAATTAAGCTAGCAAGAATTATCAGCAAAAAATAGTCAACATACAACAACAAGAAAGTCTTATTCTATTAGGGCCCTGATTGGATAAGTTTATCCATAAGCACTTTTAGAAGAAGAAAAAATTAAATAAGTTTTTCCCATAAGCTAAAAATAGCTTATGCATAAGTTAAAATCAACTTTTTGAAGAAGCTAAATTTTAGCTTCTCCATCTTAGAATGCGGGTTTGGGCCTACCCCAACCCCAAAAGTATCAGAACCTATCCTAGATCCATTTAAACGGGCTACCCACCATGTTATTCACGTACCAAGCCCAAAACTGTTGGGCCAAAGATAGTGCAAGATAGAGTATATAAGTGAAGGACAACCCTCATCCAATGAGCTAGATTTTGGGGCTAGATTTTAGGGTTGAGTTGGATCTAAACCCACATTCTAAGATCCAAAAAACTGATTTTTATGCATAAGCTATTTTTAGTTTATAAGAGAAGCTTATTTGATTTTTTTTTCTTCTATAAGTATTTATAGATAAGCTTATCCAAGCAGAGCTAGCTACATGAATATTCATCTCAGTTAAAGACCAAAGTTTCAGGTGTGCTAATTAGCAAGAGATCCCTGATTAAAGAAATAGTAAAAAGTAAAATAAATGCATCATTTTACACACATCACTCTTGCACCATTAGCACCACTTCATTCCAGTAAAACGATTAGCAGAAGCCAACAACCACCACCGAATTCATTGAAACCAAAAAAGAACATAAACTCAAACACTCTACAGTGTGAAAATTGTTTTTTTTTTTTTTTGCACCTTAACTTGGCGAATGGCTTCGTTCAAATCAAGCGGAGGAGGCTTCTCGTTCTTCTTGGGCTTAATCAGCAGCGGAAACGGCACCTTCATTCTTTCCTCTTCGACGGCCTTGGCCATTCGCAACCTCATTTCATTCTCCGCCTCGATCATCCTCCTCTCGCTCTCTGCCGCGTCCTCCACGGGAGCTCTGTCATCGGGGAGAGGCGCCACGCCGCCGCGCGAGGCGTACGCCACCGGCGCGATCGACGGCACGTCCTTCACGTAGCGGATGTCCTCGCGCGTCCAAGCGCGTTGCGAGTCCGGCGAGGAAGGGGGGAGGGATTGTGATTGAGGTTCGGGTGAAGGTTGAGGTTCGGGTGGTGCGGGTTTGGGCTTGACGGGGTAGGAGACGGGTTGGATGGGGATGGGTTCGAAGGGTCTTCGGGGAGGGTTTGAGTTTGATTCCGAAGAAGCACAGAGGGATCTGTGAGAGGTCATAGAGAAAGCGCATTTGGGGAGGGAATGGCGGCGAGCTTGGGAGAGGAGAAGCTTCAGTGCCGCCATGGTAGTGTGTGTCAGAGAGAGAGAGAGGGGTTTTGGAAAATGGGATTTTGCTGTGGAAGAAGGAGGCCACGTTGTGAAACGGGTTCGGTCTTGTTATTATAAATTATGGCCTAAATATGTTTTTATTATTTTTAGTTTTTTTTACATAAATAATACTAACTTGGGAATTTTAAACAAGTTAATTTAATGATTTATTTCCAACATCTTAAATGATACCCAAATATACCCTTAATTGTTGAATTATATTAGAATATTAATTATTATTTTTCTCATCGACTAAAATTATTTTAACTCATCCTCACTTTGGGAAAGCTAAGTCCACTTAGTTATTGGTTTGTTTCAGTTTGGCTTTTGTCAATAACTTCTTAAGCTATAGTATATATTCGTGACTCATCTATCTTAAAAGTCAAAAATATCACCCGAACTTTGGTATTTAGAAACATTGGTTGTTTATAACACGAGTGATGAGTAATTTGAATCCTTTAAGCGTATGTCAGTAGTTCGATCTCGAATTATATGAATAAAACACATGGAAAAAATAAATTTTTCCTTAATCAATACTACTTCCTCGAAGCAGTAATCTCATGACCTTTAGCTGTGGGGATATCTTATTACCAGCAAAAAAAAATAAAATTATAATGTTATGCAATGAAAGTTAGAAGAGTTGAAAAGATAAAATAAAAAAGACTTAAATGTATTAGTGATCTCTCTCATGTATTTAAATTTTATTTTTTATCATTGATAAATTTATTCTTCGTTTCTATTTTCTAATATATGATTTTTTTTTTACTTATGTCCCTATCGTTAATAGAATTCATTAACTTCTTACATGTTCGTTAGTTTGACACATCAGTTGTCTATGTGTTATGTCACGTCAGATTAAATGTGGCACGTATAATTCTTTAATTAATTATTTAATGGATTTCATTTTCTGATGATTTAAAATCTTTAAAAAAGTCTGAAAAATATAATAAATTTGATTACTATTTTTGGTGGCTTGTAGCCACTACAAATTGGTTTTCTCTTTTATCAAGCTCATCAACATCAAACCCAACAAAAGGAGACAATTCATTGTTGCGCTTGCATTTTGAAGATGAACACCCTCCATCGCGTTCTTCTCGCCGACAAGCATAGATGAAGCTTGAAAATGCCCATACGATGGAGGGTTGAGGGTTAATAGATTTGGAAGCTTCTAGAAGGTTGACAAAGGTGACGATGTTTGTTGTGGATGTAGGATTAGGGTTTTGCATGGTGTAGTGAACGTCGTCCTGGGTGGCAAAGTGTATGACATGAGTGAAGAGGATGACGTCATTGAGGTTAACATCGACATCGAAGATGTCGGTGCAATCGAGGAGGTGCTGGCAGGGGCGTTTGAGGGAAGGATCATAATAGGGGTTAAAGTTGTCAAGGCTGAGGACGTCATCGCCGCAACACTTAAAGGAGAGGAGGATTAAGAGTCAATGATGTCGTTGATGACAAGGATGGAGAGGCTGGAAGGGAAGGAGCGACATGCGGACTTGGCAATACGCTTCTCCTAGTGGGAGCCACCCCAAGAATCACTGAGGGAGCAACAACAAAGGGAGACAAAGGGCGACGATGATGACAGAATGAAGAGGAAGAGGATGAATGCGAGGAAGAAGAAGGACCAGAGGACGAACTTATGTGTTGCATTTAAAAAATAATAAAAAAATTACATGTGTCACATTTAATCTAATGTGACACAATACATAAGCAGCTAATGTGTCACACTAATAGACACATCAATAGTTAACGACTATGCTAAGAATAGAGAATTAAACAAAAAAATTTCAAATATTAGGGAGCAAAAAAGAAAGAAAAAATTACTAGGGATCAAAAACCAAATTCAAATATATATCAAGGATCACTAACATATTTAAATCAATAAAAAAATACTTAGATTTTTCTTAGTTTAAAAAACATCGGAGAGAGAGAGAAGTTGATATAATAATATTTTTCAAATATAGATTTTTGGGTAGATTTGTCAACCTAAAGTTCATACGCCATACTCATATGGTCCATCAGCTTTTTTACTGAATTAAACCACGTAACAAACCGTGTCCACATCATGTCTAGACACATCACACATTCAATTTTTACTGAAAGTATATTGGAGAATAATAATTTGCTTGCCCTTCTGGAATATCCATTCATGCTTCTTGCTTCATGCTTCCTTGAATGGCAACTCATCCAAATTCTTGGAACTGTGATTTACATTTCTAAAAGCCAAATTTGACTGTAAGAGAAACTTATTATTTTCTCTCTATTTGAACTGCCTATACAAAAGCTAAAAGTTACAACGTACAGGATTTAGGAAAACCAAATTCAATTTAATTTCTATCTCCTACTTTTTCTAATTGATGAACGAATCAAATGTAACTTGAGTCCCCTAACAGTAAGTTGAGCATGTCATTGGAAGTGAGAAGAGTTGTTCCACCAACAAGCAACTCTATATCAGGTCTTCCACTTTCAGCCAATGCCTCATGAGCTTCACGCACCTATGTGGCAGTGACAGAAGTAAAAACTTGTGTCAGGTTATAGTTCCATACCATTCAAGGAGCAAGTTTTTAAGTTAAACACAGAGGGTTACGTATAAAGGAAAAAGACAACCAATGTTTCATCATTTATATAACATGTGTCATGTTTATAAAACTTTCATGGTAATACCAAGTCCATATTGTTATTTACAGACAAAGGGGAATGAATAATAAGAGGGATAGAGGAAACAAAGGTATTCAAGAATTTCACCTCGAGTCCATTAATGCCCCCAATAACAAACACCAAAATGACATTTTGATCCGCAAGACTTGGTTTGGCCTGCAGCATTCGTATTGAGAGGAGGAATAGACCAAAGAGTAAAAAAAAAAAAAAAAAGAATGATTAGCATATTTGAACTGGACTACTAAGGCAATGCCCTGCATAGCCACATACCTGACCAAGGCCAAATCTTCCAAACCCACTCTTAAACAAGCGCCCCACAGTGGAAGAATGATATTCTAACCCAGGCACATCGTACTTGCCCAACACCCTTGTTAGTAACTTATAAAGCAATCCTTTTCTATCCTCATCAAAATTAGCTTCCGTAGTCAATGATCCATCCCTTAATGGTATATTCTTTCTTTTTAAACCAGATAACTTATGAAGAAATTTGAAAAATTTATCCACCCTATCTCGCAACTCCAACTTCAGTTGCACATCACCATACACTTTTTCATTTTTGTTGTCATCATCAACATCTTCATCACCCCATTTACCCCACTGATCATCAAAATCATCAATATCTAGTTTTGAAGGTTCTTCAGCTGTTTCCTCTGATTTGTACTTGCTTACATTAGTTTCAAGCTCTTCCCGTAGTCCATCTAGAAACTTGAGATTTGCTACTGATGGATTTTCAAGAAGAGCATCTACAACAGCTTCTTTTAACAAATGTTCCTCTTGCCAAGAAAATGGCCCATCAGAACCAGATGTTGGAAAATTTTCACCAGCCAATATATATCCAATGATCATCAACAACAAAGCATCTTGCAAAGAAAGTAACCCCTTTGATATCTCCCTTTTCCCTTCATTTACATGTGATCCCAGCAGAGCACTCTTGTTGATGAGATCACCAATTTGAATGGCAAGACTTTGACTTGTTTCTCCAGAACTAACACCCAGAATTTTCTCTGCGCTGCTAAATGCATCCCATTTAGCATAATTTGATTCATCAAGGGAAAACAATGTGGCTGAAGCTAATTGGATAATTCCTTTGTTCCTTAGCAAAGAGGATTGGCTCCTGGACAAAGCTTTGATCATGGCTTGCAACTCTGGCTTTGTAACAAGACCAGGACGAGACTTCACATTCACAGTAAGATTTTCCCTGCGCAGAGATTCTTGTAGCCATTTCTTGATCAGTAGGGCCCCATCTTTTGTTTTTCTATCTAGAATAGCCTCCAATAATGGCATTCCACGGAAATTTTCAGAGGAGATAAAGGACCCGGTAAGTATCTCTACATCAGACTGACTAGGCTTGTCATGGATTTTCTGGCTTAGGTTAATCAAGCCTTCAACCTGAGAATCAGAATCACCAGAATTCCAACCACACAAAAAAGCTTCAACAGTTTCTAAAAGCCGAAAATTGTCTATTTGCCAATCTTCTTCATTCAGGATCTTTGCAAGGGGTATCTGAACATCTAAAGGAGCACGTTGCAGGTAGGAAGAACCAAGTTTGAGTTGGCTTCCTGAACCATGGGAAAATGTTCTATTTCTACGGGGCAAAGAAGAAAACATACGGTCAACAAGCGAGTCCCCATGACAGCAAGGAGTGAGAAGATCAAGTGTACGATCAATGAGTAACAGCCCTGCTGATTGTTTACGGCGGCCTACATCATAAAGACTTGACATGTCTGTCAATATTTTTCCCACAGTTTTTGATATATCACCAAGGGAGAAAATTTCCATTTTCAAGTCCATCTATATCATAAACAAAAGAATTAATGGTCAAGGAAACAAATTAAAGAAGAAAAACTAAAAAAACAAAAGGTATTGTCACTACTGGAAAAGCAGATATACTCTCAATAAATGAATAAAACAACAAAGCCTTTTCCCCCTTAAGTGGGGGGTTGGCTGCATGCATCAAACAACACTATTGTGTTCAATTAAATACCATGTTTTTGCAAAGGACATTCAGAGCAAGATCTATTTTAATAGAGAACACCCTTACTATCAAAGTTTTATTCAAGTAATCTTTTTCAAAATGGAATTATGTGCACCCTAGTAAAACGGTATATTTTGCATGCAACAATTCTATCACAGATCTATTTTGATGTTCAAGATTGAACCCTGACATTCAAGCATATGAAGTACACAATACAAGAATCCTGAGAAATTAAAAAAATAATCCTGAAATAAAATCACCAGAAGTATGCACACGTTTCAGCTAAAGAATGCATGTCACTTGTTACCTTGGCAGCCAAATGGTAGAGAAAGTGTGCTGTAAGAGTAGCCCCTGGAGGCACATCATCAGCATCAGAGAGCATGCCAGTACTTAAGGGCGGCAAACCAGGACTAATGGAATCTTCATGCTCAGCTGATAAGTATGCTTCAGCCACCAACCCTTCTGCAGGTAGGACAAATACTCGTGGTGAAATGGGACATAAAATCATGGGAAAATGATGAACAGAAACAACCAATTTCAGCACTGCATCTTCAATGTAGTCTAATGGATTGTGCTCGTAAAAATCTCTTCCACTTGAACTAGCTTCAAGATTAAGAACATTCTCTCCGCTGGAAGAAAACTCTGAACGTCCTCCATCTTCAAAGTTATGTTTTGCCTGTCCAGGTTTTATCCCTGATTTCTTAACTAGTTCTTCGTAATCTTGAACCAGTAAGGATTCATATTCATGATATGCATCTGGCCCCAGAGGTGAATCAGGAAATGCTGAGTGTGCTGTCTGTATTCTAATTAGTATTAGAAAATCTATATAAAAAAAAGGATAAAAGAAAGGCAATCATGTAGGAAATAGGTATTAGAACGAAATAACTGTAAACTTGCTAGTTGCTACCAAATTCATATTTATAGATAAAATAATTTCATCCTTGTGTTGGTCATTGGTGATAAATAATAAGTTTGTCCCTTTAGCAAAAATAACTCTACTATCCAGACTGACATAATTTTAGAAGAACTGAAGAAATTATTGCTACTTAAATAAGTCACCTCATATGCTTTTGACTTATTGGTTTATTCCTAGGACATTTTATAAGTCTAAATGAACTAGAGACAGCCAAAACTATTTTGCAATAGCTATTAGCTAATCATTTCTGTTTAATATTACCTTTTTTACAGCTTGGAAACCAACATTACTTTGGGCCACCACTAATACAATCAGTCTATTGCAACTTGCCAACTACCCATGTAATACTAAGATTTGCATGCTAATGAACAAACAATGAAATATGGTGCAACCATAATTCATTCTTCAAAAACTAATAGCTTATTTTACTATTGTATGAGACAGAAAGAAAAGGAGTAAATATGGTGCAAGCCAAGATAGTAATGTTATTGTTTAAAAGTTAAAACTATCACCAATGTTATGAAAAAGAAATTGATACTAAAATGGCATGCTTACCACAAAATAATAATACTAATAATAATTATTATTATTATTATAATAAAGATGATTGAGCTCCATTCCTAATTTGCATATAAAACTAACCTCGTTCTGAAAAAACACTATGCTTTCATCCAGGTCAAGTTATTACAAAAAATGTGTAGTAAAGCTTGTAAGTAGATAGCAGCTAAACTATAATTTCAGGCATCTAAAAGAATAAAAATGACTCATTCAAATCCATAGCTAAAACCATATTTTTTCAATAGATAGGTAAGCCAACATTAATGTATGAAACATGGAACACTAATACACAGAGAGAGAGAGAGAGAGAGAGAGAGAGAGAACCAATCACTGAAATTAGAAAAAGAGAAGAGATGTAATTACAAATAAGCACCTCTGAGATAGATGTAAATATAATGCAATGACGAACAACTTGATGTGTGCTCAGGCAACGTAAAATATACCGGTGTGCATCACTTAGTAGACTTGATGTGATAACCACAAGTTTCCTCGCAGGATTAGAATTTGAGTTCCAATCAACCACCTAGACAAGGAACCATCAATAAAAGTAGATCATGATACATGTGGCTTACCTAAAAGTAGTCATCGACTATTATAGTACAAACACATTGGAAACATGCAGAAATTTGAGCCAGCAGATGAAAAGATTACTCACACCTGGATACATACAGCATCAACTATAAGGGGGCGTTTGGTAGGGGAGAAATTCTTTCAAACCCAGGAATCATGATTACTAGGAATGTGTAAAATATGTTTGGTTAATCTTAATATGTTTCCTGAGAATTAAAGATTTCTGTAAAATATGTAGTTAAAACTTTCCTTTCACTTGGGAAAGTTGGATTCCTGCCCTCCTCTTAGGAATCATAGTTTCCTGAGAATCTTTTTTTATTAATTGCAAACTAAACGTGGGAATCATAGTTTCCCGATTTAGGATTCTTGGGAAAGTAAAAATTTTCCGTCAACCAAACGCCTCCTAAATTTACCAAGCAAAATGATGGAATCATGGAAAGGATAGAGAACAAATAGAGTAATGTTATATCCTCCTACTACCTTTTACGGTAAGTATTTATGTTTCCAAGAAATTAAATATATATACTTTTCATCCAATATTTACCATAAAAGGTAGTAGGAGGATTAAGAATTATTCAATTCTTTAACATCATTATCTGCAAACATTAAAACTTACAACTTTTGTATGTTCAAACAAGATGTATGGGAATTTCGAGAGAACAAGATAATCAGAGGGGGGCCTAAAACATGACTTAGTAAAAAAAAATTTAAGTTTTCACATGCATAACATATGCAAGAAATTTAATATATTTTTTTTATAAAGGGCAGGCCAAAAGGCCGTCAAGAAATTTAATATATTGAATTGGCTATTGAGTACAAAAACAGTATAATAAAAGATAGATTAGATAGATAAAATACACACACACACACTTTTTAGGGGGACCGCAGAATAATCTTTATAGTAATTTAAATAAATATAAAAAGAAAAATAGGGGTGACCATGGCCCCACCAGGTCACCCCCTCCCTCTGCCTCTGCCTGAGTCTGAAGATAACATTAAGAAAATAAGGTCTCAGGAAAAAACGTAAAATATGATCTTCCATATTTTGGCATTAAGAGTTTACATCTCTCATAGAGATAAATAACTAAATGCATCATACAGGCTCCATTCAGCAAGCATGCATTATATTGGCTCCATTCACTTGCAGATTGAAAACACTACAGCTGCGTCCTGTGATCGTTTCTGGATTACAGTATTTTATTAGAGGAAAATATTAGAAAATAAAGTAGAGAGGGTAATCTGGGGCGGTATAAGGAACAAAGTAGCTCAAAACCTAAATATGCAAAAGAGCAATCCAATCTCCTTGAATATCATTATCCTCAAAGCAACCATAATAGTTTTATGGGTAAAAGACACCATTGAACACAGGCATTTCTCTCCATACAAATATACCATAGCCATTGAACCGCCAAAGCCATGCTTCTGCATATTAGATTACCAAGACGGGACTCAATCCACCCTTCAATCTGAGGTTTGTAACAAACCTCCCAACTGATGAAATGGGCTCTACTACTTTGCTTGGCCATGCAAGACTTCAAAGTAAGATAAAGGGAATGAAAGGGAACACTGGACAAGCATGTTTGAGTCAGAGTAATCCAATCACTCAAACGACAAATGACAATGGGATATTAACATGTTCCTTATAACAAGAAGAGGCACGAATAATGTTAAAATTCAAGTTGAGAAAGCCTCAGAAGAGTTTACTGCCAACTCAGTGAGTAACAGTTATCTTATGATTAAATAAAGGAATTCAGAATTATTAATTTAAGAATAATATACAAATCAAAATTCTAAAAATCACACATGTTGATAATTATTACTAGGTTAATTATAGATATCCATCATCAGACTATACTCAAACTTGACTGAAGCTGATATATGCCCTCCCTCTATTCACTGATATATAACATACTTAGCAATTAATGGGCTATAAACTTTGGCAATAGGAAAGTATCCTTAAAGTGAAAATCCAAACTCAAATCACCAACAAATATTCATTCCATGTCATAGCATGTGATATAATCATTTTCAAAAACAGAAATATAATAATATCCTCAAAAAATTTCATAAGCAAATCACTCAATGAGATGATAATCAAACTTGGTAGCTTACTGAAAGTACAGAATGACAACTCAGTGAGTAACAGTTATCTTATGATTAAATAAAGGAATTCAGAATTATTAATTTAAGAATAATATACAAATCAAAATTCTAAAAATCACACATGTTGATAATTATTACTAGGTTAATTATAGATATCCATCATCAGACTATACTCAAACTTGACTGAAGCTGATATATGCCCTCCCTCTATTCACTGATATATAACATACTTAGCAATTAATGGGCTATAAACTTTGGCAATAGGAAAGTATCCTTAAAGTGAAAATCCAAACTCAAATCACCAACAAATATTCATTCCATGTCATAGCATGTGATATAATCATTTTCAAAAACAGAAATATAATAATATCCTCAAAAAATTTCATAAGCAAATCACTCAATGAGATGATAATCAAACTTGGTAGCTTACTGAAAGTACAGAATGACAACTCGAGCAACAATCTAAAATGAACCCAGCACTTACCACATCAAGTGCGCACATGTTTTCCAAACTGCAAATAGCTCGTGCCCCAAGTTCAAGAAGTACTGGATATGCCCCAATAAATTGGAAACTTTCTGTAGATCCAGCATCTAAATAAACAATAGCGTCTTGAATATGCTCTGATATCTGGGGGAAAAAAAAAAGCACAACTACTATTCATGAAAAATTTAAATGAAAAGGATCACATAGTAACAGTTGTAATAACTAGGTAATGTTTTCAGAAGAAAATTCAAATTCTTAGGTGCAGCATAAGATTCTCTGGAGCTATACAAACATACCCAAGATCACCTCTTCCAATCTCAATATTAGTTCGGTGAAAACTTCTTGCCTCTTGAGATGCAAATTCTCGCTAATGGAGGGTACACTGATACAACTCCCAAACAAGATTTTAAAAATCTATTTGCAACCACAATTTCGGCTGCTATGTTGTGGTTTTTGGGGTCACCGCAACCTCAATTGTATCCACAATATCGCGGATAGCAACAAAACCACAAAACGCAATTTAAAACCTTGCTCCCAATTCATATCATAACTCTTAAGTTAAATCGCATTAAACTGAACCAGATTCACTGCTCTTCGTCTAAAAATGGTTGCTCACGTTTTATCTAGATGTCCAGGGACACCAATATACACCAATATGCATCCAATCTCTCCCATTGTTGAATTTTGCTAATAAAGTACAAAAAACATCTCATTCAAAACGATACATGCATCAAAACATGTATTAAAATATTCCTTTCTTAAACCTATATCCAATCGATTCTTAATTTTTCGAAATTAAGAGAATCAAAATTATAATCATTGCAGAGCCCAATGAAAGCAAAAAACAGACATGAAAATGAACAGAATTGAACATTCTACTTCAGAAGGCTTGTGCTACCTGTCTAATGGAACCGATGCAGGATTTGATAACATCAACCGTAGCCATTTCTTGTTCTCTTTATCCGCGCTACAGCGAATCCAGAATTCCAAGCCAGCAAACGAGCGTTGAATTCAGCTAAAAGTTCATCCGTTTCGAACGAATCGCGCACGTTTGGAGGTTTTGAGAAAACGCTGTTTTGCAATCAGAAATTGGCGATTAGAGTCTTACTGCTCCCTCACTCTTCCACTTCTTCCCTCTCTTCCCCACTGTTCATCCACTCTGTATTTTTCTTTCCTGTTTTTCTTTTATTGTAATAAAGCTAAATTATAATTTTGATTTTTTTAATTATTGGTCCTCATCTTGGTTCTTTTATTTTTTTTTTCTTTAGTTTTCTTATTTTTTAAATTTTACAATCGATCTTTAATTTTAGGTACATTTCATTAGCTTTATTTTGGTGTAATTCAACATTAGATTTAACATATTTACTTAAAATACTATCAAGAAAGAGTTTAATTAAATATATAAATAAAAAAATAAATAAGAGTGCACCAAAAGTGCAGATTTTCTAATACATGGGACTAAGATTGCGAGAAAAAAAGAGAGATCAAACTTGTGGATGCTGATTAAAGAATTAAATCAAACCAATATTATAATTTAACATTTTAATAATTTTGTGAAGAAGTATTTAAAGTTTATATATTAGATATTATGTTTTATTTATGAGATACTATGTTATTAAGTTGAATAAGTTTATATTCATGATCAAATTCTTTTCATACAAGAAAATAGTCTAAGCAAACTATATTTGTTCACAAGGGTTGGAGTTTGGAATTGCAGAAAGGAGACTTGATCTCAAAATAAAAATGAGAAAAGGAAAACAAAATCACATTAGAAGGATGTTCTTCTCTTATGTTGTATGTTCTTCTCAACAATAGCTATGAACTTCAGCCATCAATGCCTTTAATTTTGTCTTCCACCTCTGAATAGTGAATGCAATTTCCTGAGCAAAATCACATAGTTTTGCTCTGCTGGTTCATCTATTATTAATTCAGCAGCCATCTTCACTGTTCTATCCAGAAGATTCATCTGATTAATGAATAAATAAACAAATTAGCAACCAAAGCAATTAATTAACAACCAACAGCTTAATAAAATAAGATGTAAGATAGCTGATAGCTCTTATGCAAAACTGTTAACTCAATCATTACAAGAGTTCCTGATGTAGCAATTGTTATGCTTCCAATGAAAGATAATAGTTATTAAGATGCATGTGAAGAAAAAGGTTGGAACTCAGAAGTATTTGACTATTTCCTATGCCATGACTCTTTTAGTAATAACCATAATTATAAAATATGGGAAGTGCAAGTTGCAATTCTAAACAATCTTGGCAATGTTTCAATCAATGATGGAACACTAGGACTTCTAAATTGGATTTAGCTGTCATTAACAAAAAAATAGCAAGAGAAGTAATACCTGATTGATGAAAAAGGTCACTAAACATTTCTCAGAAATTAACAACGACATCAATCTTATGCCTTCCAAGCTATTCAAGAGTAACATGCTCCACCCAGTTTTCCCTACCAAAGGTATCAGCCACTGGTCTCACACCAATCATCAACAAGACTTTGGGATTCGTGATATATGTTTTAATATTAGTCACAAAATAATATTTTAATTGTAGTCTACATGCATGATTGCACAACTTTTCAGTGATATATGTAGACCATGCATGTAGATTACAATTAAAACATTATTTTGTGACTAATATTAAACTATATGCATGGTTGCACAACTTTTTATGTGCACTTACTCATTGCACAATTTCAATGGGATCTGATTGACATTTTAGGTCTAATTAAGGACAATAAGATTTTATAAGTTATTTTAGTTAATTTTTTTAAAAAATTATTAATTAAAAATTTATTTAATTATTTGATAAGTAAATTTTTTTAATAATTTTTTAACATTTTTTAAGATTATACTTGAAATAGCATTTTACACAATTAAGAACCATTTGATTCTAACATTTTGTGGCGTTACATGAAGTAGCTTGTTGGACATAGTGTGCGTTTGAAAACCAATTAGGAACCCTGTTTGGCTGTTTCACATTTCCGAAACAATTTCCCACTTTCCTAGGCTTCAAACGTGACTGGAACAAATTCAAGCCTTTACGTTCAATGTAAATGTAACGTATATACAAACATACAGATAATCTAACTATTCGCACCCTGGTCAAGGATTAAAATGGTATACGTAAAATTTACTGTACAATTATGCTTTTGGTTAATTATTATAAATCATGTTATTATCTCTTCCTCCACGGAATCACAATAAGCTTTCTCTTCTTCTTTTTATTTTCCTTCTCTGATTGAATAAATTCCACCTTTCTCATCTCCAATTCTTTTAAGAGTATAGTCCATTTTTTATTTATGGCTCACAATTAAAATTATATCCACTAGTGTTTAGTTATAAGCAATTCATTTTGTCTTGACTAGGGTAAAAATAAGCCATCTATGTCTTAATCTCGATATAGAAAATATCTTGAGAAAATAAAATTTATTTACTGCGAAACCTTTTTTCACAAACTGAGTGATCAATATAATCTTGTTGACGGTAATAATGAGAAGAAAAAACACATAAAAATCATGAGTGATTGCATGAGAAAGAAGGCCAAATAATATTTTAACTCCTATATATTTTAGACAACATTTTTCTAAATTGTTATTTATTATTTTGTAAGTCATTGTTTTAGAGTAACCTTATCCCTTTTTTTCTTTTTAAAAATCATCTTGATTAAATATAATTTTTTAAGTAAGTGTTATAAAAAAATTTATAAACTTACATAAATGATATCATTATTTGTAATTAAATGATAGGAAGAAAATTTTTACACTTTTTTCTTTTAAGAAGTCTCTTGGTTATTTTTCATTTGATATATTTTTGTCTCGGGTCAATTAAGATTATCATGGGAGCAATACTTCTCTCTCAAGTATTGAGAATTTAAAGTTAAAAGTAATGATTAAACTAATGATTCATATCACTTTATTTACTCAAAAAAATTTAACTAATCACCTATGAATAATAAGATTTTTTCTTTTAAGTTTGAACTAATTTTTTTATTATAAAAAAACTCAAATATAATATCTTATTTAAGAGATTTAAACTCAATTATAATCAACTAATTAGTAAAAGACTAATGTACACTTA
>NC_038242.2:46312635-46313525 GCF_000004515.6 Glycine max
GAGAGAGAGATATATAGAGAGATAGAGAGATAGAGATAGATATATATATATATATATATATATATATATATATATATATATATATATATATATATATATATATATATAAAAGTTGTAATCATTGATTTGATGATTACACATAAATCTATTCCAATCATTTCATTTTATTATGTGTGTTCTTTTATCAGCCATTACCCATATCCATCTCATATCTCCCTCTCTCAGTTCCTCATCCCACCACACACACTTCCTTCTTCTTTCTTCCAATGTACCCTCTCCACCACCCCTCCCTCCACTCCCTAATCCTCCGATGCGGCGATCTCATCCAAACCACCTAAGACACCTTCAACAATGACAAGAACTTGCTCTATTGCAGCGTTCCTCTACGCCACCACAAGGGTGTCTGTCTCCAAGGCCTCCCTCCTCCACTTGCGCTTGTGCGAGGCCTGGGACCACGAGTCCAACTGAATCAGCTATGTGACCGTCGTGTCGGACTCGTGATCCCAAGAACTTTGGGGGAGGGAGATCTACGTGGTGTGGAGAGGGACCATCCAGGACATGGAGTGGATCAATGTGTTTGAAGCTGTGCAGGCAGACGCTTCCAGGTTGATCATTGCTAAGAGCCTCAAGGAGTTGAAGGGTGGAAACAAAGACGATAAGGGCATGACCCATGAAACTCGTAATCTTGGCAAAGTTATGCATGTCCTTGATATGATGATTACACATGATAATTACTTCAATAGTTTTTGAATATAGGAAAAGAACTTTTTTAACTCCCAAAACCAATAGCTTTGAGAGAAAGAAGATCAGTATTAATATGATAAATAATAAGATGCGATAAGAAGAGAGAGATATAAAAAAATTCAACATATTGAATGACTATTTAATAT
>NC_038242.2:46313625-46319906 GCF_000004515.6 Glycine max
AAATAAATAAGGTAAATTACTAGTCCCAAAAGACTCTTTAATAATTTAGAAGAAAAATCATTGGTTAGTTTTTTAAGATTTTTATTGTATCCAGAGGAATTAAATGGGTAGGAATAGGTTTATACTAACTCACTTGATTAATTAACTTATATTTTTTACTCAATTAATTGAGATGAACTTTTTGATAAATATTTTTAATGATTAATTTAAATCATTGAAATTTTAACAATGATTTGGTTAATATATGTGATAAAAATAGAGAAAATTTGGCTAAGATACTAGTGTCTCATATAGTTGAGCTAAATAAAAAGGAGGGGGGCATAATTTCTAGAATTTAATTAAAATTCTTTCTCAATGTAAATATTTGTACTCTGCCATTATTATTCATAATTGAGAGTTGCAATAGTATGTAGAAGAATTGAAGAATTTCGATAAAAATCTCTTTTAGAGACATTAAAAGAGAGAGAGAAATTCTCAACAACAATTTCATATATAACTATTAATTAATTTTGGGAGATACTATAGAATTTTCCTTCTGAAAGATAAAATTAGTAATTTTTTATAATTATTTTAAAAGTAGTGATGATTTCCAATTACATCAAAGTATAAATAACTATATAATTTCTCACCCTAAAAAAACAATATAATTTCTCTCATGAATGATAAATCATTATTTTCTTTTCACATTTAACTAACCACAGTTAAACAGGAAGTAGCAGCAGTAGCGACAATTAAGACGACGACGACTCTTACAACGCTACATCTCCGAGAACCCCAACATAGTCATCGTAGGTCGGGTCCCCCAAGGTTGGAAACAAGGCCTTCAATGAGAGATTCAACAAGTTCCAAAACCTAAAAGTATTGTATGTGAAGAACATGATTGATTTGATCCCTCACTACCCCGAGAAGTTGTTAGGGTAGGAGTAAATGGGTATGGAGGTGGTGATAGACACAAGGAAGTCACCAAGCTTGAAGGACTCAAAGAACCCTAGTGATTGGGAAAACTTGCAGGTGATGTTACACATGGTGGTAGGATGGAATGGGAAGAAGAGGTAGTTTGAAATGAGGGTGAAGAGGAGTGTGAGTTTCTGAAGGATGAGTATGGCATGCCAAGGTCGTGGTGGATGGAGAAGAATAAAGGGATGGCGAAGAGGGGGGATGGGGAGTGGTTTGGATCCGCTGGATGAAGAGGATGTGCCTATGCCTCAAGAGATTGAAGAGATCTCATTAACTTTAAGGTTTTGTTGTATTTGTTTTATGGGAGGGGAAGAGAAATAATGTTGGTTTTATGTGGGTCTTACATCTTTTACCTTATGTTTTAATTCAAATATTGTTTAGCATTTTTTTATTGTTTTTTATTTTCATTCTCTAAAAAAACATAACATATGAATATTTTGTACCAAAAAAGTAAGATTTAGTAGGATAAGGTAATAACTCAAGATTCAAATCTAAATTTGGTGAAAGAATTTTAAAATACCTTTTTAACATTGTTCTTTGTGTTATTTTGTTATGCCTTATAACTTTTGGGTTTATCATGATTATTTGTGATCTATATTTCATTAGTTGGATCATACTTAGTATGATTCATAACTAGTTTTTGTAACCGTGCAATGTAAAGGTTTTTTTTTACAATTATTATTTAAGAATTATTTGTAATATAAATTTTATAGATCAAAGAAATAACTTTTAAAATAATTTTATGTTATATTGTATCAATAAATCCAACATACATAAAGAAACTAATAAAAAAATAGATGTGCAACCAACAAAAAAAATTAAAATTTGTCTCATTTTAATAGTACCAAAGAATACATTTATTATTATGAGAAGCAACCATTATTGTAATACAACATAGCAATTGAAGCCAAAGTCAATGATTGAAACAAAACTATAATACTAGTAGAATACGGAGAAAAAGCTAAACAAAACCAAAATTTATTAAGGCATGAAGCAACACTAATAACATCATGCTATATGTTTAAGCATTTGTACAAATATCCCTCTATTTCAAATAAATAAGAACACAGAATAATATGTGGTTCCACCATTACATTATTTCTTATTGAGCGTAAACTTTTTTCTAATCAGGAAAACTTACTAATTGACTACCATTGCTTCAACCATCAAAAACTTGTTTCTTCTTGCAACTTGTGAAGCACACTGCAATCTTTTTGTTGGATGACTTGGTGTTAGTAGAGTACAAAATGAGGTTCTACAAATAGCTATATGAAACCTTGAATGATCCATATAACGAAACATGATAGACTGGTCGCCAATGAGACTATACAACATTCTTAGTTCAAACCAACTTTGAGTCATAAAAGGTTGTTCTCCAATCAGATTTACACACACTTTATGTCTATTTTCTTTAACATCATACATGATATTACTTGAAGATTTTGTTTTTTATAAATAAAAGAAAAAAATACTTGTTGATTCTTATGTATGGTGAAAAAATTTCCTCTGATTCTCTTACATAAAACCATTTGTCCTTTATTATTCATATTTGTTTGTTAAACAACAGATTCCATTAATAATATTTCTAACAAAAATTCAAGTTAGATGATTTGTAAGAAACAATAGATAATCACTCATTTATAAGAAACAACAACAACCTTTCAGCACCAATAGGTCATAACTCATTACTATTAAAATTTCAATTTAATTATCTTGGAAATTACAATTTTTGAAGTGTGTAGCATGTTTTTGAAGCATGTAGCACTATTCATTCCATTAAAGACTAATTTTTTAAAAAGTTCATACATCACATAATCAACCATAGAGGAATCAAAGTTATAAAGGCAATGCCACAACATTGGAGTAGAAATTAATGCATGTTGCAAAAAAAAACATAATATATGAGATCTCATTAACTTTAAGGTGGGTGGAGAAGAATAAAGGGATGGCGAAGAAGGAGGATGGGAAGTGGGTTTTGGATCTGCTGGATGAGGAGGATGTGCCTATGCCTCAAGAGATTGAAGAAATCTCATTAACTTTAAGGTTGTGTTTGTTTTATGGGAGGGGAAAAAAATAATGTTGGTTTAATGTGGGTCTTACATCTTTTATCTTATGTTTTAATTCAAATATTCTTTGGCATTTTTTATTGTTTTTATTTTCATTCTCTAAAAAAACATAATATATGAATATTTTTAGTAGGACAAGGTAATAAATCAAGATTTGAATCTAAATTTGGTGAAAGAATATATATATATATATATATATATATATATATATATATATATATATATATATATAGGCTTTCTTTTAATGTACCTTTTTAACATTGTTCTTTGTGTTGTTTTGTTATTCCTTATAACTTTTGGGTTTATCATGATTAGTTGTGATGTATATTTCATTAGCTGGATCATACTTTGTATGATTCATAACTAGTTTTTGTAATCGTGCAATGTAAAAGTTTTTTTTTTACAATTATTATTTAAGAATTATTTATAATATAGATTTTATAGATTAAAGAAATAATTTTTAAAATAATGTTATGTTACATTGTATCAATATATCCAACATACATAAAGAAACTAATGAAAAAATAGATGTGCAACCAACAAAAAATTAAAAGTTGTCTCATTTTAATAGTACCAAAGAATACATTTTGTGAATGTATGTATACATGATTTTGATGATGCCAAAGAAGAATCAAACAAAGCTGCTTCAAAAGGATAAGCATTTGCTTCAAGATTAATACAAGATTATTTCAACAAACAAAACCTTGATTCAAGATTTCTTCAAAACCAAGCCTTGCCTCGAAACAAAGGGTTTCAAAGTCATGCAAGGCTCTGGTAATCGATTACCAAGAAGTGTAATCGATTACCAGAAGGGAAGTTTGAGAAATTGTTGTTGAAAAAGGTTTTCAATTTGAATTTTGAACATGTAATCGATTATCAGTTACGAAACTCTGGAAATTCAAATTCAAAAGTCATAACCCTTCAAAATATAATTGTGTAATCGATTACCAGAAACCTGTAATCGATTACCAGTGAAAAAACTTCTGAAAAGTTTTTTGAAAAGACACATCTCTTCAAACCATTTTGAAAAGGCACGAAGAGCCTATATATATGTATGTGTCTGACTTCAAAAAGCAATGAGAGAGATTCAAAGAGAACTTCATTGCCAAATGCTCTCTTAGAAGAAACTCTTGGGCAAACACTTGTAAATCCATTAAGAGTTCATCCATAGACTTCAATTGTAATATCCTTCTGTTCAAGAGAGAATTCCTCTTCTTTCTTCTTATAGAAAGAGATTGATTAAGAGGCCGAGGGTCTCTTAAGTTATAAGAATTCCTGAACACAAGGGATGGGTTGTCCGTGTGTGGTTCAGAAGTTGCAAAGGAATTTACAAAGAGAAAGGAAAATCTCAAGTGGGTTGCTTGAGTACTGGACGTAGGCACAGAATTTGCCGAACCAGTATAAAATTGTGTTTGCATTCTCTCTTCCCTTATCTCATTTATTTTGTTGCAATCAATTTTGTCTTGCATATTTAAAGAACATTATTAAATTGATTGTTGCTTCTTCTGCATTCTAAGTCTATCCCTCTTAAGTTATTGAGGCCGCTGGTCCAACATATTTATCATTATGAGAAGCAACCATTATTGTAATACAACATAGCAATTGAAGCAAAAGTCAATGACTGAAACACAACTATAATACTAATAGAATACGGAGAAAAAGTTAACCAAAACCAAAATTTATTAAGGCATGAAGCAACACTAATAACATCATGCTATATGTTTAAGCATTTGTACAAATATCCCTCTATTTCAAGTAAATAAGAACACATAATAATATGTGGTTCCACCATTACATTATTTCTTACTGAGCATAAACACTTTTTTAATCATGTAAACTTACTAATTGACTACCATTGCTTCAACCATAAAAAAACTTGTTTCTTCTTGCAACTTATGAAGCACACTGCAATCTTTTTGTTGTATGACTTGGTGTTAGTAGAGTACAAAATGGGTTTCTACAAATAGCTATATGAAACCTTGAATGATCCATATAATGAAACATGATAGATTGGTCGCCAATGAGATTATAGAACATTCTTAGGTCAAACCAACTTTGTGTCATAAAAGGTTGTTCTCCAATCAGATATACACACACTCTACGTCTATTTCTTTTAACATCATACAATGACCACCTCCTACGAAGTTCTGGCTTGAAGTCATTCCCGAAATGTGACTCAATCTCTCCACAATGTTGTTCTTGAAAAATAAAGAAAAGAAGACATGATATTACTTGTAGATTTTGTTTTGGATAAATAAAAGAAGTAAATACTTGTTGATTCTTGTGTATGGTTAAAAAATTTCCTCTGATTCTCTTACACAAAACCATTTGTCCTTTGCTCTTCATATTTGTTTGTTAAACAACAGATTCCATTGAGAATATTTCTAAAAAAGTTTTCAAGTTAGATGATTTATAAGAAACAATAGGTAATCACTCATGTATAAGAAACAACAACCTTTCAGAACCAATAGGTCATAACTCATGACTATTAAAATTTCAATTTAATTATCTTGGAAATTACATTTTTTGAAGTGTGTAGCATGTTTTTGAAGCATGTAACACTATTCATTCCATTGAAGACTATTTTAAAAAAAAAAATCATACATCACATAATCAACCATAGAGGAATCAAAGTTACAAAGGCAATGCCACAACATTGGAGTAGAAAATGCATGTTGCAAAAAAAAAAACACTGACATTAATTCCACTAAACAAAAATGCATTTAAGAAAGGAACGAAGCAAATGAAAGCAAGAACTCATCTTGAAACAAACATTAGGGTTTCAAAGGGAAAATGACCCATTGAAGCTTCTTCCATGCATCTTCATACATTTTCCATGTTGTTCGCATGTTCTTCGTAGATAAGTTTTTGGAAGCGTTTTGACCAAAAGGTTGCCCACTTCAAGTGCTAGGTAAAAAAAAAAGTAAGGTAAAGGAGATAATGTTGTGATTTTGTTGATTATTTTTTAGGAATATTCAAGAGGAGATGATGAAAAGGGTGTTTGTTGGTTTATTCTTCCAAATCGCCAGATGTTTTGACTTTTGGTATACTTAACTTTGGAAGAAAGTTAAGTGCACATCGTATGTTTAAGGTGTATGTGTATAGAAGAAAGTGAGATTCCGTTATAGAGATGAAAAAATTATATAAATAAAAATAGGAAAGATGAATGAAAATGAGTGACAAATAAAATAGAAATTAAATGTGTTTGGTTAAAGAGAAAAAAGAAAGAAAAAATATGAAACAAATGTCGAGTTCCCT
>NC_038242.2:46321747-46352537 GCF_000004515.6 Glycine max
GCGGGACGTAGTCTGACTGGGGACATGAGACACTTATCAAATTATTCATTTTGACCGATCAATTGTCAAAATAGACCCATAACAATAAATTGTTTTGAAAGAGACTTGTATTGATATTTTGTTTATAAAAATGACCTAAAATAGTCAATCACTCTAAATGTATAACAAACATATAATAATAGTAATAATATACTCCCATGTAGTTTTATTTTGAGGTTATACTTTATTTGTAGGAATTGAACACGATATTTTCTTGTAATTTTTATTTTGAGGCTATGTTTTATGGACGTCATTGCATGAAAGAATCTTTTTTTCCATAAGAATTGAATATGATATCAAGTTATTTATAACACTCACATATCATATTCAATCAATTAACTGAATTAGACCCTTCCAGTGAGAATCAATTAATTTGATATTTTACACTATTATTTTACATTTCATTAGGTTATTTCAAACTCAATATATTTCCAGAAATTTGCTTAGTTAATTAAGTATGGTACATGAATTGTTGTAAATTCTATCACACTTCTTATCTTTAATTCCCATGAATAAAAAATCCTTTGTTTTTTATATATACATCTTAAATAGGTCACACTGGTACACTTTACTTATTTTTATTTTTTTCAACTTAACATCTCTGTTTTTTGTTTTTTTTTTTATTTTACTGCTTACGTGTGTGTTCAATAAATTTTACTATTATACATCAATTATTTTTTAAGCACCGATACTTTAACAATAGTCAACATCTAGCTGTTGAGTTTGTTTATACATTATTCTTATTCACACATAAGAATCACTTTAGATAACCGATGGAGACGCCCATACTTTTATAATTTATTTGTTTCATATTTTAATAATTTAATTAGATAAATGGTTTTTTTATTATTTTCTAATTTACAAATTATCATATATTTTGTCAAAAAAATATCATTATGGATGATAAGTCTATTTTCTATAATATTTAAAAATAACTGTTGAAATTATTTATAATTGATTAGTCATATAAATTTATTTTTTGACAATATATATATATATATATATATAAATATCTTAATTATTTCTCTCTCTTTTCTCTTGAATTTTCTCATTCTTATTGGAGTGTATACATTTTAAAGGAATGTCAAACAATCCCTTTTCGAAAGAAAAAAAAATTACAGCTGATGTAATCGATCAAACACTCACATAGATTAAATTGGCCTCTCATCGTTTTGACACTGAAAATTTAATTAATTAATAGAGATCAAATTCTGTTTGTAGGGATAAATGTTGGAAAAGTAAAAGTAGTTCCATTCCATCCTTTATTTTATGGAATATATGCTTATTCTTTAAGTATGCTATTTTAAAGAAAAATGCATTATTTTGTTCCATTCTGTGTAACAAAAAATTATGATTCTTTTTAAAATCTTTCTTTGAAATTTCTTTGGCTGTATATTTATAGGGGAAAAAAGATAATTATAATTTGAAATGTGAATTATATACACTGTCCCGTGCTGTATAATGAAAAATTACGATTCTTTAACATCTTTTTTTGAAACTTCTTTGGGTGTGCATATTAGTTTAGGAGGGAAGAGACAATGAAAAGGGAAGAGATAATACTTTTGAATATTAAAATAATTATTGGCCAATTTAATGAAAGGTCTATTATTCTAGAAATTAAATTAGATGCATCGGTGGTCAATATACCTATCAAAAGTGTTATTATAATTTATTTGTAGAATTTTTCCTTTTCATAAAAGTGATAACAGAAAACATTTTTATGAACTTAATTCCAAAAAAATAATTAAGAAGACCCCTTTGGCTTTGACACACGCAACAGTTGCAGTTTAAAATATTAGTAAAGAAATCATAAAATCAAATTAAATAAAAGAATTAAAATATGTCCTCTATTTTCTACTATAATATTTGTAAGCATATCAAATGAAAAATGCATGCAAAGAATTTTATTTTTTTTGTTCGTTTCAGAAAACAAAATTAAAAAATATTAGTCAAACATGTCCGCAATTACTTTGTTAAAAAAACTCCAAATTAAGCTAACACACATAAACTTCATCTCTAGACCCACAATAGCAGGTAAACATAGGATTTGTACTGAAAGTGCAACTTTATTTACTCGAACAGGTGAAAGCCACAGGTCCTCACAACCATTTATCTGTCTTACATATTACACAATTGGCTAGCAAACATAACAGTTCCATAGTGAGTTAGTGACATGCAAACCAAGCTACATGCACAACCATGACATTAGTTACAACTTATTTCTTGCCACGCAGTTTAGCTCCAAGAGCTCTTTCCAACTTGCTAATTATCTGCTGGTTTGGAATGGCCTTCCCTGACTCATACTCCTGGATCACTTGAGGCTTCTCATTGATCAGCTGCAAGTAACAATGCACATCATTGATAATGCCTAAATACTAATAAGGAAAATAAAGAGACCGATAATATACGACGAGCAATACTTGAGCAAGCTGAGACTGAGTAAGCTTTTTGTCCATCCTAGCTTGCATTATAGCCTTCTTAAGTTCAGTTGGCACCTTCTCATCTACACACAAAAGTCCAATTACGTCATTTTTGCACAAAGTTAGGAAGAGGAGCCATTAAAGAATATTAAATATTAAAGGATAAAAACAAATTTTCAAGGTGAGACAGAGAAAATGGATCAGATGCTTTGATTTGGTTTTAAGACATCTAAAACCAGAATAACAAGTGCCTGAAAATTTCTCCCATCTATTAAGCAAAGTATGATACTGTATGAATGTTTAATTAATCATTTGGTTCTTATACCTGCACCAACTTTCCGTTTTAGTCCCTTATCCCTATACATGCACCAACTAAAAATTTTAGTCCATGTATGAGCAATTTTTTGTTTTAGTCCTTGTTGGTTTTCCAGCAGTGCAAAAGTGCATCACTAAACGGATGCATGAGTACTAAAACATCAAAATAATTGTTTATATAGGGATTAAAACATAGAGTTTAGGTATAAAGGCTATCCAAATTCAAAATATGCAGTCAGTAAACATATAAAAACAAAGAGAGCATTAGGTTCAAGATGTTCTATGCTTGAGAAGCCCCTGCAGATTTATTTTTTTTCAAAAGCTAGAATTGATCCAATGAACTAGAGCAGTTCCACATTACATTGAGCAGAAGTAAAAGATAAGAAACAGATTTATGTATCCAAAATACATATAGTGTAATGTCATCAAGTGAAAGAGAGAGGAACTATTTTATATCCATTCAATCTTACATGATAAGTATGTGAAACCGAATGTATACAGGACTCAAATTTATAAGAGTAACTACACATGCATCCCCTAAGGTTTCCTCTTATGAATTTCCTACATAGCAATTATGTTGAAACTCCAAAATATTTAATAATGTAATGAACTAACTATCTCAAAAGCTTAAGTTATTAGGTGAACATAGATAAATGGTTTTATATCATATCTCTAACACACACCCTCATGGAAGATCCCTTTAAGTTTCAAGCGGGATTAATGCCCAGCGCCCTACCTTGAGAGGAAATTCAACCTTTTATTGGAAGAATGAGGAAAGAAAGAATCAAACTCTAGATCACTTGGTCATAGAGGCTCTGATACCATGTCATGAACCAATTACCCCAAAATTTTAAGTTGTTAGATGAAGATGCACAAATGATTCTGTGTAACATCTCTAATCATTAATACCACAAAACACTTTGTCAGACATTCCAAAAGTTAACAGTAGTAAACCATTTCTCGCTTCTGTGATGGTGAGACAGTGGTATCTCAATCTCAATTCATGCTTCAATCTACCTAGTATAGAATTACTATTCACAAAAAAGACAGAACACTGTAACTATCAAAAGACAGTACATAAAAACTACCAAATAGAACATGCTCCAACCAAAAATTTGTAGCTTAAAAAAACTAAAGCAGGACAAAGAAGTCATTTGGGAATATCCACTAACTGCACACACCCCTTATGGACAAAAGCATTGTTTAGATAATTCACCTCTTGATTCTTCCCATATAATTGTATATTCAAAAGTAGATGCACTGAAGTTCTTTCAATGGTAGAAAACACGAAAACATAAACTAGTTCTCTATCTATATATTGTAATACTCACGAGCTAGACTCTCAGTATCATCATCCAGCCTCTTAGTGTTCAATGAAGTGCCGCTAGATGCTGCTTTGTTTGTCCCAGCATTATCTGTAACAATTGAACAATCACAGTTCAAACCATCCAAATAAAAAAGCTTATCAACAAAAGAAGAATAAAAACGATTAAAAAAACACAAACACATAAGACACATCCATAACCATTCTATAAGAAACAATTTTATTAACTTTTCCCAAAGCCTTTTTCCAAACTAAATATTCATCAATATCAATTTTTTTTCCTAACAACTTAACACCAAATCATCAAAGCCAGCTACAATAATCACAACAGAACACGTTAAGATCAGAGATTTCAAATAAAATAGACAATAAACAGACCAATTCGTTAGAAGAAACTTATAATTGTAAGACAATCAACACGCGACGAACAACTATTCGAAGATTTACTATTACTATTTTTTTGAATGAGGGTTTAGGGAACGAACACTTTTTTAGGGTTTCGATTTCGGCGCCAGAGCGGCGGGCGGCGTTGACGGCTTTCTCGTCCTTCTTGGCGGCGGCGGTGGGAGCCTTCTTGCGGAGGACGACAGGTTCCCAATCCTGAGAAAGAGGGCCAACACCAGACATGGCTATGGAATGGTTCTGTGACGGTCTAGGGTTCTTTGCTTTCGTTCGCGAAGCTTCTCAACGACAAGAAAATAGTATTGATGGTGGAAATGGAAGATGAGAATGGGATTGCCTCGCAAAATGATATTTCTGTGTTTTGATGGAAAAAAAATATCACTTTTGTCATTTAACATGTAGTTCGCTGGTAAATTTACTAGTGAAAAAATAAAAATATAAAATTTAACCCTAGATTCCTGACCAACGCGTCCCTGTTCATGTAAGATTAAAATGAAGTATAATAAATATATCCGGACGTTAATAATAGATAATAATAATTATTATTATTCACAATATATTATTAATATTTGGATATATTTATTATATTTTTTCTACTTTCAGGCATTAAGGGGATATTTGGTTTGGATGTTTTCTGTTTTCATTCTCATTGAAAATAGAAAATGGTGATGAGAATATGTTTGGTTAGATTTTTGTTTTCAATCTCAGTGAAAATATTTTCCAAAATGAACCAAAGACTGGAAATAATAAAATCTCGCTTTCAGTTTAAACCAAGAACCTCATTTTTTTTTGTAAAATGAAAACGCGGTGTCAAAATGTAATTTTAAGCAAATCTAAAAATAGATTTCCTTTTGAAAACGCGTTTTCAGTGTTTTTATTTCTTGAAAGCAAAAAACAAGAAGTTAAACCAAACATGTTTTCAGAAAATGAAAATAGGAAATGAAAACAGAAAATAAAAATGTAAATCAAACACAACTTAAATTTTGTATTTTCATCTTTCAAGGACACATCTTTTAAAAAATATATTATGATAAATATGACCCTGATAATCCACGTTAGTCATCATTTAAATTTGTCCCTTCGTGTTACATAGACAAGTTTAATAACGGTGACGGACAAACATAAGTTAACCGTATGATATATTTGTCACAATTTTTATACTTTCAAGGACTAATTCAGAAACACATTTGTCAGTGAATTACACGTTGAGATACAAAAATCAATATTTACCTAAAAAAATTCCAAGTCCTCATCCCTTTACTTTCATTTTATATTAAATAATTTATCGAATTATTTTTTGAAGTTATCATAATTAGATATTTTAGTTTTTCAAATTAGGAAGAGGAATTATATTATTTATTATTATGTATTCTGTTTTTTTTATTATAAATGACATATCTTTTGAAGATAATATTGTTTAAGTATGATTAATAAATTTATTCTTTCAAATTTTTAACGTTGTCGCATACCTAGTCAAACTCAAGATATTTTTGGTTTAATTATATATTTTATCACTTAATTATCATTATTTTACAAAATTTATCTCTCAAGTTTTTTTAACACATTTTATCATTATGTTTTTTTTCAATTTTAATGCATTGTTATGTGTGTAATAAAGTGTTGATGTGTTAAAAAAATAATATCGTTTTGTCATTAATTATTAGAGGAAAAGGGTTATAGTATAAAAAAATTTATACACTCATCTCATCATAATTCATCATTATAGTAAATTTGTTGATTTTTCATATAATTATTTTAAAATAATTTAAATAATGATTTATAATTATATGATCTTATAGAATTATTTTACATTGTCAGTACATAAATATTAAATTTTATTTTTTAACAGTGTCTTTTTGTTAGTGATATGATGATAAAATATGTAAAAATTGAAAATCATAATGATAAAATACGTGGAAAAAATACTTAGGTGATAAAATGCACAAAAATAAAAAACATATTGATAAAATTTGAGAGAGAAAATACTTGATGCTAAAATTTACTAAAAGGTGATAGTTGAGTAGGAAAATATACAATTAGGTCTTTGTGTTTTTTTTGCTACAAAAGTATATGATCCACATAAATTTTAGTTTGTGTATAAAAAGTATAAAAAAAATAAATGTGAGTCAAAATAAAAAAGAATAAGAATAGGTGAAAAATAGATTGAAAATAGGTTTTTTTTTATAGAAAAAGTAAAGAAGAAATAGAATAAAAATTTACTAGATAATAGATTTTTTATGCAACAATCAATCATCCTCAACGTGATAATTGCGTTTCAGAGGCAGGCTAGCATGATGTCCTCCACCATGGGAAAGAAATTGGGATCCTTGGATGATATAATATAAAATTATAAATGTTGTGATTAATTTTTTTTTCTTTTTTTCTTTATCTTTTCTCTTTCTCTTTTTTTTTTTTTTTTTCTCTTCTCACTCCATATCTCCTCCTCCCCAAAACACCCATCACTCTCACCACAAAATTCTTCTCCATGTAATTTATCATCCCCAAATCCATGTAGAACACAACCCCAATGTAGAGTAAGTGAAGTCAACGAACTCAACATCATGTTAAATGAAAATCTCAACAATGAGGTGAAATATCACATCCTTAATGAAGGACACGAAATCATTGTCGACCTTATCATCATCTATGCAAAATGATGGAATTAGGCATGGCAATGAAACTTGTACCCGTAGGTATCCATCCAAATCCATTTCGATTTTGACGGGAAATACCCGAATTGACTGGGTACAGATTCGGGTTCGAGAATTATCCAACTTTTTAAACAGGATCAAGGTTGGGGACAGGGATGTCACTACCCGTCCTATACTCATTCTCGTACTCGTCCCGATAATGAAATTATTAAAATTTTATTAATTATTTGTTAATTTTATTTTATAATTTTTACATAATTTAAGATTATTTTCTTGATAATTTTTGTAGACAAATGTGTTCCAATGAATTTATTGATATATAAGTAGTTAAAAATAAATGTATAACAATCAATTTATTTTTTAAATCAGATTTTCAATATAATTTTTTTACATTTTTTTAAAATATGAACGGGGGACGGGGTGGGGACAGGGATGTTGAGAATAAATTTGTATGCCCACGATTCAAGTCATCATGTAATCAATTCTAATTTTAATAATAAAGTATTATTTATTTTCATTGTCATATTTCACTATTTGATTAAATGGTCCATTTGATAATGTCCTTGATTAAAATTAAAGACTTGTTAAGGAGTGTTGCTAGACGCCTACCTTCATTAGTATATTAATTTGATTAATATATTACCGGCTTAGTATTGAACCTACGGGGTCACATACAAACGACTGTTCTAATTCCTGTTAAAAAAATTATTTTAATATTTGATGATTAATTAAATTAGAGAATTTAATATGATCGAATGATTAATTGATTTCAGAAAGGTGAAATATTATTATATTTTTGCTAGCACTGAAAATATAAATAATATGAAAGATTTTGTGAAAGAAGAGAAACAAACATGTATGATTTTGTATTTGGAATTTGGGTTGAAAAGGCGGTTAGATACAAGTTTGACATGATCAATTATTATTTCAATTTTAATTGCTATCAATAAAAGGTAACAAAAAATAATATAGTTTGAAAAAGGATACTATCAATAATGATTTTGATTTAATCAGAAATTTGGTATCCTTAGCATGCTATAAATAGAGCCTTAGGCTGCACGTTGAAAGCATCGATGTGGATACACGTAGAGTCTTCACACTATTGAAGAATTTTTATGCTTCAAGAGCTCATCAACAGGTACATTATTTAATATGTCATCTATTTATAATATAATTTAAATACAAAATAGATCCTTTTATTGCGCAATGTGTATTTTTGAACACCATTTTTCACCCAAAGGGTACAGGAATGGGATAACAAATTTTAATCCGTTGGATCGGGGACGAGTACATGTATATGTTGGGGAGTCGGGATCGGGGACTGGGGGGAAATACTCGTCCCCGTCCTGCCCCGTTGCCATGTCTAGATCCAACATAGATGACAATATTGCACACAATGAAAGGAGTGAGGATAACGCTAAAGTCACAACGTTGGAGAGCACCGTTGTTGAGGGAGAGAAGGATTTTATATTCAACCATGTTGATGCTAATAACAATGTCATTGTCATTCTTGAATGAAAACAAAAATGTTATAGAAGTAGACAAAATAGTTATTTGAACTGGATCAGTTTGTCACTAGAAATGGGATTGAATAGTGGCACATTAGACTGTCTGTTATTTATTTTTTTGCACAAAACACACTTGCTTATGATTTTTGTTTCTCAAGCTTCTTGTTTGGAATAAAAAAACTATTAAGGAATGTGACTTTTCTTCTAAGTACATAGATAAAATAATAATGCAAAATAAAATCTCCAAAAAAAAACTTGTATATTATTGTTTCAGAAGTAATTCTTAAATTCTCATATTTTGTTGCCTAACATATTATGGTTTTCACTTTTCTTTCTTCAAGTAGGTGCTGCTTTTGAATGACAAAATTGTTTTGTAAAAACCTTTTGATAAAATATCAATGTAAATATTTTATAACATAAAGTTTTTCAAAAACAAACTTAAAGTGCACAACAACTTAAATAAACAAAAAGCAGTAAACAAGAATATGACACACCAAGGATTTACATTGGTTTACCCCAACTTGAGTTAGGCTCAACACCTACACCAGTAGGATTTCTCCATTAAGACCAAGTACCCAATTGTGGTATTATTCCTTTCCTAAAACCTCCACAGACTCCTATACCTCAATATTCTAAATCTCTGCAGGTTCCACTCAGTATTTTTTCTTTGCATTTGCAACTAAACACTAAATCCATATTCTAAATCTTTGAAAGTTCCAATAGTATTCTCCAAGCCTTTGCATGCTCTTCCAAGTATTCTTTCAGGAAAAAAAAACTCTTTAAGATTCACCCGAATATTCTTTCGAAAAGCCTCTTTAGGCTTAACCTCTGGTATTCTTTAAGCCTATGTAGGTTCTACCCAAGTAGCAGCTGCTATTGGACTAACACAACAATTATTGTGTTCACTCCGAACTTTAGAAGCAATATTCCCCATAACTACTCTTTTGAGTTCTCCCTTTTAACCTATGAGAATGGATACTAAACCTTTTGGAATACCTTTTATTGAGACTCATCATATGAAGATGTTTATAGACACTCCTACAGATTTGGCATACTATGACTCCGCCTAGAGTGTTTTGGCTAAGGAAGTTTCTTATGATAAGGGGTAATTTGGGTAGACTCTTTTATGATTTTACCCTTTCCTTTAGGCACTTTTTTTTTGCAAGTTGCTCCTTCAAATTTGATCATTATATAAATAGAACAAGAGTTAGCAATTTGTGGTTGTTAGAAGTTGAATTCAAATTATTGGATGAGTTGTTCAAGTTCTTGCAACTACCTACTCTACACAACTCCATCCTCTATCTTCTATAACTATTTTTGAGTTGTATTCATCATCTTTGTTCTTCTCCACTATCAAGACAACAAGCACATTTTAAATTTGAAATGTATTCATTGAGTGCTAGTTGTTGGTCTTAATGGTTCCTTATGGTTTTCAAATTTGAACCATGGGAAATCTTCTTAACATTGATCTATAGCAAGTCTTTCATAGATGTTGTTATAACTGCAGTGCTATGTGCTTCAATTTTTATTCTACTGGTTGTTTGTTCTTTGACTAGGACATGCTATCTTCTTTGAGTTTCTTGTTTTAAAATCTTCAAGGATAACGAGGAACTCTTAGCTTTAGAATCAGTGTTTCCAACATTAATGCATGTCTTCAACTAGGCATGTGCTTTTAGACGATGAGACATGCATGTCTTCACGAACATTCTTGGTGCGCAACTTCTTATTACCCCTTAGTCCTGTGTAGTTTCCGATATTTATCCTTTGACTAAGGCTACCCTTAGTAGTCAATACCATGCTCCTAATCATATACAACTTCTAGTATATGCACTTTGACACAAAAAACATGATTGCCTTTTAGCTTTTCAATAACTTTCCTTTTGGTAGTCTTGCTTTTGAATGCATAATCTATGTCATGAAAAACTTTTACCGAAGGCCTATGTTTCACACCTACTCCATGCTTTGTGAATTTCTCTTATTTAATAACATTCAAAACAATCATTAGTAGTTAAGTTCAAAATACTTAAAGTTTGTTTTCTGATAGTTTGTTGTCATTAAAACTTAGCTTATGGAAGTACTTTGTAGCAGCAAAATTGAACAGTAACAATAGTTTTTCTCCTTTGTCTTGTTTATTTTGAGTGTATACATTTCAAAAGAAAGGCCAAACAATCATTTTTCAAAAAAATAAAATTAAGTCATAACTAGAAGTACCTTTTTGTCCCAAAATGGCATACCTATAAGAAGGTTAATTAAATGTCAAATACAAAGTCTAAAATATTTTCTAGTTACACAAAAAAATATCGTTGAAGCACTAAACTAGAATCAAAATTATTATAATGGATGTAATTCATTCAAAGATCTTGCTAACTAGTGTTCTAAAAACACCAATTAAAGAATTAAAAGAAGAAATGTTTTATTGAATATCATATGGGATCACATTTAAAAATCTTGGAGGAGTATATCTTTACACATTCAAATAAAAATCTTTCTTTTTTACTTCTTTAATCAATGCTCTTGGAGGACTTGTTAAGTTGTTAGCATTTACCTTTAATCAAACACTCACCTAGGTTAAATTGGATCAAGCTTCTCATCGTTTTGTAACTGAAAGTTTAATTAATTATTAGAGATGAATTCCGTGTGTTGCAGGTAGGGACGAATATTTTAGAAAAGTAAAAGAACTGGTTCCCTTCCATCCTTCATTTTATGGAATATATGCTTATTCAGTTATTCTTAAAGTATGGTACTTAAAAAAAATGCATTATATATTGTCCTATTCTAGGCAATGCAAAATTATTATTATTTTTTTAAAATCTTTCTTTGTTGGCTTAATCCTGTTATGAACTTTGTCACTACATCATTCTCTTATTATTAAGAGTGGAAATTAGTCAGGTAAGCTAAAGACATGTTTTTAGAAAAGTCAATTAGAAAAGACGAGCGAATACATTTATAAATAATTATTTTTAATTAAAAAATTCCTAAATAACATATAACTATATATTATTTTTCAGTAAAAATAACTTTAAGAATATTGACCAATTTAATGACAGTTCTACACAAATTAGATGCAGCAACTAGCAATTCATACAATAATTTGTATAACATTGGTTTTTGCATCTATCTCTATATCATTATTACATGTAATAAATATTGTTGGGGGAGAGAAATAGATTAAAAAAAATTGTTATATAAATTGTTACACAAATAATATTTCTCAAAATTATTTGACGAATTTTTTAAAATAAAATAAAACTTAAAGGAAATTTAAGTTATAGGTTAACAATATAAAATAATTTCACATTTAGTCAATCACTAATTAGTGAAATTTATTTATATGATAAATTTATTAACTTTTATACTTCCTCTAGTTTTATTTATAAGACTTAAATTGAAAATAGTACTTTATTCTTTTTATGAGACTCAATTCATAATGTTATTCGTATTAATTATTTTTAGATCAAAATATCTTAACTAACAAACAAATACAAGATAACCAAAGGAGTATTAGGGTCAGTTTTCTTAAACTTAAAAAAATTATGAAGAAAAAAAATGTTTTTATTAAAAAGGTATTTTTTTTAAAAAGAAGATAGAATTTGGTAATTAAAAAAAAAGTATTTTTTTTAAGAAAAACCATTTAAACAGACACTGGAAAATAGAAAATTACTTTTTTTAAAAAAAATATTTTGGCAAATAAGCTTAAACAAACTAATCTTAATGACAATGTTACTTTGAAAAAAAAATGTAAAACATATCTAGTGTAGACAAACTAATTTAATTATGTAATCTTCATTTTAATAATTTTGAGTCATCAAATTGAAACTTTAATTTTATAATAATCATTAATATAATTCAATGTGATCTAACAATAATGAAGAATTAATAATTTTAAAACTTAATCTTTTATAAAAAAATAATTATAATTTAATGCTTTCTAGTTTACTATTTTTATTAAATAGAAATAGAGAAAATTAATAAAATAAGGATGATATAGTTACTCCAAAATAATATTCATTCTCACAACTTTGTCGTTGAACAACAACAATGATAATAATGATGATCTATAATTTTAATTATAATAAATATAAGTATTCAATTTATGTTGTGATTAAGTTAATCAAACAAACTCTAAAAAAAATTAATTGAATGAAATCTTTAATAATATCACATAATTAAAATTAATATATTTAAAATAATTAAAATTATTATTTTAAAATAGTTAGCAACTATATCTATTGCATTAAAAAAACAACTATGTCTATTAAATAAAAATTGCACTATTTCAAAAAATTTAAAATAAATTTTGACTTTGTTAATAAATGCATATAAAAATTATTACATATTAACATTACATCACCAATGAATAAAATAAACATACAAATATTATTAATTATATAGTATTATATATTCATGTTTGTTATTTTTAGATTATTTTTTAATTTATATTTTTTATAAAAGAAAATAGACTTGAAATAAATAAAAAATATTTTGATAATGGTTTTTTTATTTACTTCATAATAATTATGTGATTGAGAAGATATATAATTGCGAAATTACACATATTATTATGATTTCTTTTCTTTTAGAACCATTATTAGGATTATGTGCTATAGAATTAAACTTATATTTTTAATGATTTTAGAGTTAAGTTAATTATTTTCATTTTTCTCTTTTTTTCTTATTCGAATGTTAATAAATATGAAATATATATTGTATAAGGAAATATTTGATAAGTAACTTTAATAAACTATAATGTTTTATATATTTTATTTTCAATAATAACCTCATGAAGAATTGACCATCAATATGCTTAATTTTTTTTAAAAAATACACACAATACTTAAAAATTTAATTAACAATTAATTTTTTATAATAAATTATAAACGGATAACAATTTTATTTTTAAAATATTTTATAACACGAGTTTTTTTATGATGGAAGATAAAAGCTAATAATTGCACAGAAGTAGCTTGAACATCCAAAACATCCAAAGAAGAGTTGATAAGAGTCACCAACTGACTAAGAAATTGTTCCGCGGCATATTGCCTTCGAAGGTTATGAGTAGATGACAAGCTCCATGCATGAGATTTCAAGCTTTGAATATGTGCAATCATAATAGTGGCATATGGATGCCATTGTTGGACCCCTTGAAGGACCAAGTGAAAGCTAACTTGTAATTGGATTTGGATCCTCTTCCACGAAAAAATACTTGAGAATTTAACCATTGTGCTTTGTATGATTAAAATGAATGGTTGAAATATATTAATCAAAATACATCACGCCAAAGTGACCAAAGAATCCAACTCCAACCCCTCCATTCGAACTTTGTCTCTTTTTATCTTTTTCCAGACCAATGCAAAGAGAGTCTTCACCCATCCTACTACTTAAGTTTTTTGGAGTGAAGGGAGTAGAGAAGATCTTTCTCGCAATTATCACTCACTAGAAGACATGATTCAATGAAAATTCTGGTATTTTGCACAAAACAGGCAAGATGAAGCCCATGATATTTTTTTTTTACTTAATTTGAATGTAATTATATTTTCAAAAATAATACTAAGTATATATTTAAAAATTTATAATTTAATCAAACATATACATCAGAGTATAAAATCTAATTTTTATTAAATAATTAGATCTTATAAATAAAATTAAAAGAAATAATAATTATCTTAAAAGTCATATAATTAATAATTTATAATTAGTTGACTTTTCTAATAATTAATTTATATCATACAAATAATAAATTGTAATTAATTAATAATATAAAATTATTTTATGTAAAACTATTTTATACTGGAAATAAAAAACTATAACAAACGCAACTGGCACAGTTTAAAATATTAGTCAAAAAATCTACAAAATCAAATTTTAAAAAATTAAAATACATCCTCAACGGCTCAATTTGTAAATGAAAAATGCACTAAAAAATTATCTTGGATCCTTTCAAAACAAAATTCGGTTCTAAAAATTCTCTTGAGAAAATATTTAAAGGAAAAAAAAACTCCAAATTAAGCCAATACACACTCATCTCAGAACCAATAACTCCCCAAAAGTAAGATTTATACTGAAAATGCAACTTTATTTATCCGAACAGGAGAAAGGCACATGTCAACACAACCATTTTAACTGTCTTAAATATACACAATTAGCTAACAAACACAAAACACTCCCATAGTGACATGCATAGCAAAATAAACGCGCAACATGACATTAAGTTCCTTATTTCTTGCCACGCAATTTAGCTCCAAGGGCTCTTTCCAACTTGCCAATTATCTGCTGGTTTGGAATGGCCTTTCCTGACTCGTACTCCTGGATCACTTGAGGCTTCTCATTGATCAGCTGCAAGTAACAATGCACGTCATTGATAATGCCTAATTGCTAATAAGAAAAATAAAGAGATCGATGATATATTAAAAATAATTCTACTGAAGGGAGAGTAATACTTGAGCAAGCTGAGACTGAGTAAGTTTCTTGTCCATCCTAGCTTGCATTATGGCCTTCTTAAGTTCAGTTGGTACCTTCTCATCTGCACACAAAAAAGTGCAGTCACATTACATGTGCACCAAGGTACGGAGAGATGCCATTAAAGAATAAAAACAAGATCTTCAAGCCAAGACGAAGAAAAGGAGGCTTTATTTTGGTTCAAGAAATCTAAAACTTGAAAAACAGTGCTACTGTTTGCCATAATTCTCTCATCTATTAAGCAGATCATATTATATGCATAAAAAATATACATAATAAGTAAACAAATAAAACAACAGGTTCAAGTTTCAACCATTTTTATGCTCACGAAGTCAGGGAATTTTTTAATCAAAACCTAGAATTAATGATCCAGTGATCTATAGTCGTTCCACATCTCATCAAACATAAGAAAAAAAATAAAACAGAATTATGTAGCCAAAATACAGAGGGGTATATTAAGTGAATGTATGAGAGGAGTAAATTTATAACCATTCAATTTTACCTGACACACTCCTAGAAACTATGTGAAACAGATTGTATGCAGGACACAAAGTTATGGCAAAGCTCAAAGAAAAAATGTTTCATTTATCTTAGTTGGAAACTGCACATAGGACAACAATGCAGTAATTCACCTTGCAGAAACATCTTTATTTTGGTTGGGAGAGGGGATTACTATCATGAAATTTTTCCTCATGTCTGAATTTATGTCATCATTTCTACCACGTACATATACATTTTCTTATTTGTGCTTAGGTTTAAGATTAACATTGACTACTCATAAAAAAAAATAACATTGATTTCTATATAACTTAAGTATGAGTGACAAAATCAAACAAGAAAATAAAACTAGAAACCTACCATAAGATTAATGAATTTCCAAGCAATTATGTGAAAACTTAATATTTAGTAATCATGAACTAACTATCTCAAAAGCTTAAGCTATTATAAATGCTTTTGTATCACACTTATAACACACCCCAAAGATCACTTTGAGTTTAAAGTATGATTAATTCTCAGACTCCCTTACCTTGAGAGAAGAGATTCAACTTTTTATTAGAAGAATGAAGACAGCAAGAATCAAACTTTAGATCACTTGGTCACGCAGGCTCTAATACCATGTCATGAACCAATTACTCTAAAATCTTGAGTTGTTTGGTGAAGATGCATGAATGATCCTATATAACATCCCTAAGTTAGCCGTAGTAAACAACATTTCTAGCTATTGTGGTGGTGATACAGTGATACCTCCAGCTTAAATCATACGCTTCAACCTACCTAGCACATAATTACTATTCACAAAAAAGACAGAACCTCCATAATCTATTAAGATCTATTAAGAGTCAAAAGACAATTGCATAAAAACCAGTAAAATTCTGTAGTTGAAAAATAGAAAAGCAGGACAAAGAAGTCATTATTGTTTACATATTTCAGCTCTTGATTCTTCCCATATACTATATTCAAAAGTAGATGCACCGAGGTTCATTCAATGGTAAAAAAAATGAAAAAATAAAGCTGTGTATCTATCTATCTATCTATCTATATGTTGTAATACTCACGAGCTAGACTCTCAGTATCATCATCCAGCCTCTTAGTGTTCAATGAAGTGCTGCTAGATGCTGCTTTATTTGTCCCAGCATTATCTGTAACAACAACAATTGAACAATCACAATTCAAACCATCCAAATACAAAAGCTTACCAAAAACAAGAATAAAAAAAACACACAAACACACACAAGCACACACAAACACATACGACACATCCACGATCATTCCATAAGAAATTGTTTTATAAATTTTTTTCCCAACCCCCCTTTCCGACTAAATAAATATCAAGATCATTTTTTTCCTAATCATTTAAAACACCAAAACATCAAATCCAGCTGCAATAATCCCAAGAAACAAGAAGTTCAGATCCTATATTTAAAAACAAAAGAAGAAAAGACAATAAATTGATCAATCGGTGAGGGTTTTGGGAAGGAACATTTTTTTAGGGTTTCGATTTCGGCGCCGGAGCGGCGGGCGGCGTTGACGGCTTTCTCATCCTTCTTGGCGGCGGCAGTGGGAGCCTTCTTGCGGAGGACGACGGGTTCCCAATCTTGAGAAAGAGGGCCAACACCTGACATTTCTATGGAATGGTTCTGTGACTGTCTAGGGTTCTTTGCTTTTGTTCGCGAAGCTTCTCAACGACAAGAAAATAATGAAGATGGAAATGGGATTCGGGGACTTTAGTAACTTTCCCTCGTTTTGGATCATTAGATTACTCTAATGGTTTGGATTTTTTCCACTTGTTTTAAAAGGTATTTTTAATTTAATTATTAATTTAGTTTTATATTTTTTTACACTTTAAAATAGTAAAAAATAAAAAGATAAAATTACATTTTTGGTTCTCCTAATTGTCTTTAATTTTGTTTTGACCCCTTTTTAAAATTATTGGCACATTTAGTCATCCAATTATGTTAGATGTGATTCACAAGTCTAAATTTAGACGTTGATTATTATACATGAATATTGATTGTCATGTGTCACATTCTGATTGGATGTTGACTCTATGAACGATGAAAATGTATTGTTGTTGTCAACGTCCAATTAGAACGCAACACGTGACAGTCATCGTCGTGACACATGATAGTTAATATTTTTCGTAACCGTCAACGTTTAAGTCTAGATTTGAGGATTACATTTATGAGATTAAACATAATTGAAGGACTAAATGCGTCAATAATTTTAAAATGGAGACCAAAATCAAAATTGGAGACAACTAAGAGACCAAAAATACAAGTTTGCCTAAAAAATAACAATGAGCGAGCTTGTAGATGAATATTAAAGAGTTATTTAACTTTAACTCGATGTGTGATGTCTTAATGGGAAATTTTATTGCTTGTTGCAGTCCCACAGGTTCAAGTAGGATTATTTTAGGTTGAAGATATCATAAGTTTGTAGTATAAAAAAAGTCATAAAATATGTTGTGATAGTTCTATAATCGCCATATATTTTCTTGACAAACAAAAGGACATCAGTAAAAAAGATTGATGGTTAGAGGTATTCTGGAATTTATGATAATGGATGTGAAAATAGTCATTGGGTTACACTTTGAACAATTCTATCCTGCTTTTGTTCATTCTAGCTACCACTTGGGGGGCAAGAGGCAGAAATTGAAGCAATTTGCACCAAACAAACAATTTTTTTGCAAATAAGAAACCATGACAAAAATACATTTTGGTAGGATTGATATATTCAATTTGCTACAAGTTCACCAACTTCTTTTTTACTCATGTTTTTATGGAACCTATGCCTTCCTTGCTTAAAACTTTTTCTCTTGTGCTTTAGCATGAAAGAGAGTTTGTTGGTGATTTTACTTCACAATCACCTACGGATACTGCTGCTTTTTCCTCAGTCAATGACAATACCAATGTCACCTCCTCCAATAAAAGTTTTTTCAATAATCACAAGATTCCCAGTAATTCTCATAAAGGACCTAAAGGCAATAAACTTTGTACTCATTGTGGAAAAACCAACCATACTGTTGAAACATGTTTTTTCAAGCATGGATTTCCTGCTGGTTATAGGAATCGTGGTAAAGAAGACTCTTCAAATTTCATGTCTTCTGCTAGCTTGACTGAAGTAGATTCTGATATAACTTCACAAACTGCTGCTTTGGAGGATAGTTCAACTCGAGATAAGTTTTGTTTGTCCAAAGACCAGTACAATGCCATTATAGCTCTTCTTCAACAGACCAAGGATTCTTCTACTTCTGTTAATCACATTCAACATTTTGTGGTTAATCAGTCAGGTATTGAACCTTTTCTCTAGATTCTTGACAATGGTGCCACAAATCACATATGTCCTAATAAATCTTCCTTTTCATTTCTTAAGAAAATCAAACCTATTCATGTTAGACTTCCTAACAATAGTTCTCTTACTGCTTTCTTTGCTAGTGATATTCACTTAGGTGATTTGCTTTTGAAGAATGTTCTGTATATTCCTAATTTTTCTGTTCAGTTAGTTTCCATTTCTAAACTGCTTCATACCATTGATTTCTTAGTTCTTTTTTGTAAATCCTTTTGTCTCATTGTGCAAAACTCTAACTTCAAAATGATTGGAGTAGCTAAGCAACACCATGGTCTTTTTCATCTGTAGGATTCCAATGATTTGAAGTTTTTTTTTCTTTTTTTAGAGATTGTTGTATTGTTTTGGACAAAATTTTTACTACAGATTCTATTGTAAATGCTATTGATAGTTCCATGCTATGGCATTCTAGGCTAGGTCATACCTCAAATAAAGTTTTGCAACAAAATACTCCCATGGCATCTTTCATGAGACCTTTTGCCCTGAGACTCCTCAGCAGAATGGTATTGCTAAGAGAAAACACCAACATCTTTTAAATGTTGGTTGTGCTTTGTTATTTCAATGTAAACTCCCTATTCATTTTTGGTCTTATGCTATTAGACATGTTGTCTATATTATTAACTGGTTACCATCCTGTTTTTTACTTCATAATAAAACTCCTTTTGAACTTGTTTTTGGTTCTAAACCTGATTTCTCAAACCTCATAACTTTTGGTTGCTTGGCTTTTGCTCACACTTTGGATTTAGGCAGAACTAAGTTTGATAAAAGGGCTTCCAAGTGCATTTTCATTGGTTACAAGTCTAATAAAAAAGATTATCTTCTCTTTATTCTTCATTCCATTCCTTTCTTGTTTCAAGAAATGTGATTTTCTATGATAAAATTTTTCCTTTTGCTGTTGACAACACTAATCATGGAACTTTCAATGGTGTTTCTACTAATTTGTCTAATTTTGATTCTCTTGTTGATGTTGATATTTCTACTCAAACTCAAGATTTTCATCAACATTTATCTAATAAGAATCATGTAATAGACCCTTTGTTCATTTCTTCTACTGAATCTGTTTCTCAAAATGATACACTTCCAATCAGTGTAGGTCCTGTAAGATTTTCTACTAGACTCAAGAAACCTCATAGTTATTTGTTTGACTATCACTGTGGCAATATTTCTTCTCATTTTACTTCTACTCATTCTACAACTCCTTATCCTTAGCAATCCATTCTTTCTTATTCTAAATTTTTTTTTAATCATACTTCTTTTTTCATGTCTATATCTACTCATTATGAGCCTCATTCCTACAAAGAGGCCAACAAACTTGATTGCTGGAAATAAGCTACGATGGCAGAACTGTTGGCTCTTTAGGCTAACAACACTTGGTCTTTAGTTCAACTTCCTTCAAGCAAACCTATTGTGGGTTGTAGATGGGTTTACAAAGTTAAGTACAAAGCAGATGGTACCTTGGAAAGATATAAAGCTAGGTTGGTAGCTCAGGGTTTCACTCAAACAAAAGGGGTTGATTTCTTTGAAACTTTTTCCCTAGTTGCCAAATTGACTGCTATACGATTTCTTTTATCAGTTGTTGTTGCAAATATTTGGTTTCTTCAGCAGCTTGATGTGGATAATGCCTTTTTATATGAAGACCTTCATGAGGAGGTTTACATGAAGCCTCCCCTGGTATGCCCATTTCTGATCCTAGTCTTGTATATAAGTTGTAGAAATCATTGTATGGCCTCAAAAAAGATAGTAGGCAATGGAATTAGAAGTTGACTTTTGCCCTTCTTCAACTTGGCTATGTTCAAAGCACTTCAGATTATTCCTTGTTTGTCAAGCAAACTCCTTCTTCCTTTACAACATTATTAGTTTATGTTGATGGTGTTGTCTTTACTGGAAATAGTATAGTTGAAATCAATGCATTAAACAACAACTTCATGATCAACTTCACATCAAAGATTTGGGTGATTTAAAGTTTTCTTGGACTTTGAGGTTGCAAGATCTAAGACTGGCTTGATTTTGAATCAGAAAAAGTATTACTTAGAAATACTTTCCGAATTTGGTCTTACTGGTTGCAAACTAGCCAATTCTCCTGCCAATGCTTCTATTAGATTGAACTCTGATGAGGGAGATCTTCTAGAGGATGTCACTTCTTTCAGGAGGCTTATTGGAAGACTTCTTTACTTAACCAATATCCGACCAGACATTGTTTTTGTTGTGCAACAAGTCAGTCAGTTTGTTTCCAAGCCTAGAACTCCTTACTTACAACTTGCCTTAAGAATTCTAAGATATTTGAAGGGTGCTCTAGGCTTAGGTCTTTTTTATCCTGTTGATAATGACCTGAAGATCCAAGCTTTCTTTGATTCTGATTGGGCTACATGTCCAGTTAGTCGCAAGTCAGTCACTGGCTATTGTGTTTTTCTTGGTAATTCCTTGATAATGTATCTTTGTGGTGATCTTCATCTCTATTCTTGTTTCTTTTTGTACTTTTTCTGATAATGAATCTGCAATTCATCTTGCAAAGAATCCTTCTTTTCATGAGAGAACAAAACACATTGAAGTGAATTGTCATTTGATTTGAATCAAGATTTATGAAGGCCTCATTCTCTTGTCTCATATTCCTTCTGGATGTCAACTTGCTGATATGTTTACTAAGGCCATGTATCCTACTCCTTTCAAGCAAAATGTGTGCAAGTAGTGCCTTATTGATATACATTGCCCACCTTGAGAGGGGGTATTAGAATGAGATGATTTATCTGTCATCTGCATTTCTTTTTAGTCTTTTAGTTAATAACTAATTTTGTTAGTCAGTTATTGACTTACCTTCTTAGTTAGTTAGTTATCTTCCTAACCATAATTTTGCTTGTATATATAGCAAATCTTGTAATCTTTTTTTTATTGATTGATCAATGCACAATATTACACAAGGAGAATTTTCAAGTTCTCCAAATTTAGTTCACATTCTTTCATTAAGTGCATTAACTTGAGGATAGAGTTGTGAACTCTCAAGAAAACTTTTGTCCCTGGTAGGTCCACTCTTATAAAATCAATCGTTGAAAGAATAAGAAAAAGTACTTAATGAAGATGATACCACTCTTATAAAATCAATCGTTGAAAGAATAAGAAAAAGTACTTAATGAAGATGATGTAAGAGTAGAAGCATGTTTTGAATATGATGGAGAATGCTAATGAAAAAAATCATAGTAACCACAACATATGCAATTATTCGTTGTACATATATGAAATTATTCATGACTCAAAGTTTTAATGAAAATTTTTTTTTTCAATGGTTCATTAGAAATTGTTTATAAAGATAATATATTGAATTATGTCGGGCAAGATCTATATTGTTATTACAGTCCACTTAAGTTGTTCTCAATTCCTCGTTATGGTTTGGTTAGCTAGTGTGTGCTTCCATGGACAAGTTTATTTCTTTTGTGTTTGATGCACAAAGAAAAATAACCGAATATCACAAGTATTTCCGGTATTTTTAGTTTTTAATATTATGAACATTTTATTTAATTCAATCGACAATAACGATTATGCCACTAATGAATTTAAAAAATTAGTTTCCCACCTAAAATGGTGCCGACGGCCGACGACTACATTCACCCCTTAATAGAGAACCAATACTCCACAAATCATAAATCATAATTCATGTAAATTAAAAAAATAATGAAAGGGAAATTTTATGAAACAAACTTATGTAAATAGTTTACAATTAAATAAATAATAACAACGAAGGGCCAAACCAGTAAAAAATACCTTAAGACTATTAAAAAATATTTAACCCTTACACAAGGTTCCAAGAAAAGAATCTAGCTCTTCAATATTATATTCTTAAATCTATCTGTGTCTAAAAAAATTTGACCATCATATACAAAATTATTTACTTGACCACGGTGGCATACACCTGGTTAGCTTATTAGAGCTAGTGACATAGTGTAACAAATTGATTTTGCAAACTCTTTTGATCTACTTCTAAGTAAATTACCGGGGGTCAGAGCTAGCAGAACCTATCCCTCATGTGCAGGTTTTGAGTGTTGTTGTAGTTATTATATTTATTATTAATTTCCTTTTCTGTTTTGTTCAAATTTTATATATACTCTCCATGTTATTATCATCCCTTCTTTGAATATATATATATATATATATATATATATATATATATATATATATATATATATATATATATATATATTTTGTTAGATTTATATGTGTTACTTTTTTTAACAGAAGGCGGGTAATGCTGAAGACACATTTAATTTGTAGGTATTGAATCTAACAAAATGTTAGAAGGGTTGAAAAAAGTGGCATGTAGAGTTAGTTAGTATTCTCCATAGATACATATTAAAGTTCTCCTTTTTCCTTTAGGTTTTACCTACTTTCAAAATTCAAGCACTTGCTTACAATTATGGGGTTAATTTATTTGGAAATCTGAGTAGCAATATGACTACAGTCAATTGCAGTGGCAGGGTGTTGAAAATAAATAGTAATGAATTTTGTTCTTATTTTAGAGTGAGAATTCAAAGTAAGCCATTCTATTGGCATCTCTGCTGCAATTAGTTCAATGGTGAGAACTAGCTGAACATATTCTTGTGCAAGTTTTGATTGCATGTTGTTGTAGTTGTTATATATTCTTCATGTTTTATTGTATATAACAAGTTTCCTTTTCTGTTTTGTTCAAATTTTAGATATTAGATGTGCATTTTCTTAAGCTTATATTTTGTTATGTGCATCTCATATTCAAGCATTCAGTTTTAATTTCAACTATACAGTTTATTTGTTGTATCATAATATAATATATTGTTGATTTTTTCTGTGGTTACTTAAGTTTTTGTTTATGGTTAGCATATTCCTTATTTTTTCATCAACATTCTTTGGTCAAATTAAGTGAAAGGAATAGGAAAACAAGTCATTTCCTTATTTTGCACATTTCTTATTGGTGACTATAAGTGCACATTTCTTATTTTGCAGCATGGCAACAATAAGTTTGGTCAGTTGTGTGAATAGTGTACGCAATTGAGAGTCATGTTCTTGCTCAAGTTAAGAATTTTTTGTGCATAGTTTTGGCATTAAGGAAGCTACTCAACTCTGATAGTAATGCTGTTGAAGGATCCTCACTAATTATAACTATTTGCATGTATATATATTTTATAGGACATGGGATGGACGTTGCACATTAATAGCAGGAAAGTTAGAACTTTTTTTGTGTTATGGGTTCTATAAATGTGTAAGGAAGCTCCAGGATCTTTGTGTGTGGTGTGATGTTAGGTTTTTATATGGGTCATATTGCTTAATTTATTATCATACAACTCGCTGTTTTGATGTTATGCTTTTGTAATCATACTTCTAAATGCAAATGCTAATTATAATTGTTTGGCTTTTATCTCCAAAATGAATTATTATGTTAAACATGTAATGATCATATGTGACTCGAATTTCTATTTTTGTGTTAATAATAACCGTGATGTTAATGAAAAATTTTCAACTCTATTTCATTTCAATAGTCAAGTTTTATTCGTTGACTTTAAATTTTTTTGGGTTGCATCTCTTGGTGAGACAAATTTCCTAACCATTTATGCTAATTATTATTTTTGATAATTGTTATTGTTTTGATACCATACATTAAAAAAAATTAAAATATATAACACTCTATATTTATAATTTTTGTGAAGTCAATATATAAAATCAATTTTTTTATTTATTATCTTTTCAGTTATATATGAAATTATTTAAGATTTTATTTTACTTGAGTCAATTATATCTACAAGTAAATTTTGTTAATATAAATACTAAACCTAGCTTATATAATTCTAACAATTTAATCTCTTAAATGTTTCTAATAATATTTATCGATATAATTCTTTTATATTCATCATAACAACAAAACAAAAATAATGTTAATCATGTATATATAAAGGATGAAATCAAGCACAAACTAAAACTACAATTAAACACAAATTTTTATCAACATAAAGTATAAAAAAGAAAATATCTATCCGATTCTTAAAGAAAAAACATAATGCCATATTATTTGTCCATTCCTTTATCTGCCCGGCAAGGACTTAACTATTTATGTCTTTAGATGATTCTTTATATACTTTTGTTTGTTTCACTTAAAATGGCATGGTTTGAGTGACAAAAAAAACCATTTTTATCATGAGTGAGAAGATGGTCCAGCACATGCACAGTCCTCGTTATTGGTTAGCAGTATCAGATGATGATATTCAATGTTCACATGATCAAAGTTTGTCAAGGTGCTTGCTTCTTTGTGTATTGATGGAAATATATGAATATAAACCATTTTTTGCCATTTGGACTAGATTGAAGACTGTCATGATTGTAGATTGAAGAATGAACTACCACGTACTTAGATATAAATGATTATATTACTTGATTTTAGATGACGTAAATTTTAATTAACTAAAAATAACTTACTGTAAAGTAATTATATGCTTGCTTAAATATTTATATATGAAAATGATAATTTTGGTATTTAAAGATTTTTTTCATTAAATAACTTTGTTGCATGTTGATTTAAAAGTACAATTTAATTTGCACTCTTTAAATATTGGTTTGGACTGGAAAAATAACTATTCAATATATTTTAACTTATTAAAAACAATTATTTATTTTTATTGATTTTTTAGAGATTTTTTTACAAATAAATGGTTATTTCTTTAAACTAAAATGTTATCTAATCTGCTATAATAATAATAAATTTTACTTTCAATGAATTTGAAATAAGATTTTACTTCTACAACAAAAATCAACATGCGTGCTCAAGTCAATTAATTACTAAAACAATTAATATTTTAGTTCTACGTATTAAAGAAAAACTTGATGAGATGATGAAGATAATATGTTGAGTTAATATATTAAGGTGATGTACAAATGGCTGAATAAAAGCTGAATGGGCATGCAGAAGCATAATATATTACGTCCATCCACCATCTTTTTTTTTAATTAAAAAAAAAGTGAAAAGTGATGCATTTGGAATCAATTTAGCCTAGTAAGTAACCAAACCAATGAAATTTAAAATTTAAAGGATAACTTATCATTGCGTTTGGCAATAAGAAGACATAGAGATATGTGCTCATTCATAATTAAAAATAAATATTCCAAAATTATAATTCTTAATATATTTTATTTTGACATGCATGGGTAAACTCATTACATTTATTCATAATATTAATTAAAACAAATACAAGAGGGAATGTAATCAAAATCATGAATGTTAGCATTAAACCTTGACGCATGCAAGATTATGAGCAAACAACTCTTAGTATTTGATCCGTATGTATAGTATAATAATATATTAAATATAAATATTATACGATACGTATGAAATATGCATGTATCTTATTAAAATAAATTGCATGTACAAAAAAAATTGTCCTTATTCGGCTTCCGCATGTTTCACGCAATCTAGTTGCCCACAGCTTTCCTTTTTTTTTTTTTAATAATGTTTTTTCCGTTCATTTGTTCAATTATGTATAGGACACGAATAGATACATAATGTTACGTACGGTTGATACCAATTGATATCGATAATTGAAAATTTAGTTAAATCTGATTTAAAATGTTTTAGAATTTACTTCTCATGTAATTTAAAATAGAAAACTTTAAGTCTGATTTACATAGTTACAAAATTATGTATAAATATTTATTTATAATATTATTTTTTAATCATTATTACTCTTGAAATATATTCTAAATATTAAATTAAAAAATAGACGTAATATATTTCTTAATTTCTATCCTTAATTAATAATTAAAATAAAATATAAGAAATTATTTTAAATAAAATTAAGGAGATCAATTAAATCCTTCATAATTATTAAATATGATAAAATTTAATTAATGATGATGGTTAATTTTAGCTTTCAATCAATGGTTGATGTTAGTTCAAGTAATTTTTTTTATATTTATATATAGAGAAAGTTAGATATGTATGCATTAATAGTGTAAAATAATTTTTTTTTGTTGATATTCTAAATTTTTTTCGATATATTTGTTTAAGACTTTTTACAAAAGATTCATTAATAGAAACTTACGATTTTAAAATTATACCAGGATGAAACAGTTAACTCTGAACTTATCAGAAAGTACAGCACATGTCTCTTGGCTGACCGAATCCATCAACAATATATTAAATTAAAGATTGCATTGCAAGATGAAAGAGCCAACAGCAAATAGTAAATTCTACGATTATTATTTCGTAAAAAAAAAGAAATATATTATAATTATACCATTATAATTAATTTTATTACTAATGAATATAAAATTACATGATAATAACATTTTAGCCTAATTTTCCTTTTCATAAAAGATCCCCATTCCAAATTCCATAAATAAAATAATAATGATGCTATACTATATAGTTTTACAGTAAATTATGAGGTTATCAAAGAGTTTTGATTTATTTACATCCATATAGCATATATCAGATAGTTGATAATCTTTTTTTTTTCTTCATCATATTTATATTTTTCTCTCTCTCTTAAGATATAAGTAGCATAAAGATGTCTATATTATTATAAACTTATAATAGTTTTTTTTATCATGAAATGATAGCAACATCTCCTTATTCTAAAAAACTATTTATTTAATAGGTATAAGACAACACATACTAAGTTTATGAAAAATGATCTGATTTTGATTCTCACATTAGAGGAGAATATTGAATTCCAAATATTAATACAAAGTCTCACATTATATATAAATGAGAAAGTAAAACAATATATAAGAAGAAAGATTTACAAATTTGATGTTTTAAGATTTTAAATTAAAGTATGATTTAGTTTAATTTTGTGAAATATTGATAGTTTTAATCTCATAATTGACTTAAAAAAATGAAACTTATGAGAATATTTTGGATTTTATGAAAAGTCAAAAACTTTAATTACGATTTTTTAAAAAAAAACTATTTAACTTTAGATTTTTTTCATATATCTCAATTTTTTTTTAGATAAAGAAACCGAAGAGTTAAAAACTAGAGATGGTAAAATGAATGAAATTCTCAGTCGTATGACTCGAGTGCAGATCTAGTCAACAAAAACCAAAATTTAATTAACAAAATAGGTTTTGTTAGAGTAAAATTTAAGACATTTGGAATATAACTCTTGGTTTAGAAACAATTTAAAATCTACTTTAATTAATAGACAAACATTTTTTTGACATTGATATTTAAATATCTCATTAATGTTGATGAAATTTTTTTGGAAGGAAAGTAATTTTTTTAAAACTAAAATAATTAATAAAAAAGAAAAAAATAATTTAATATTAATGTTCAAAAGGACATGTATGATGATAAAAAAAAGGACATGTTCTGTATAAAAAAAAGGACATCCCATCACTAAATAAATAAGACGCGTCATTATGTACGAAAAAAATATTTATGAAGGTTATCTGACTTTTGGAATAATGATTTAACTTTAATGTATTATAAAAGAATAATTTAGGATAATTCCTTAATGGGATATGGTTCGATGTAAAGTTAGGTCTGTATGCTAACACGAAATCTAATAGAATATTCTATTTAGCACACATCCATTAAAATATTCAATATTTTTTAAATATTAAAATATAATTTACAAATGGGCAAGTCTTTTGATTTATTTATGGTATATTGCGTCTTCCTTTTCTTAAGAGACACTCAAATTGTTCTTATTTTTTCCTTCCATTATTTAAAAAAAATCAACTTTTCTTTTCTTAAAAAGGTTAATTACATGTTTGAAGATGTTTATTTTTTAAAAAAGTAACTACTTATTTCTTAAAACTTTCTTAAAAAATGACATATATTTTGATTATTTATCCAAATCAAACTGAACTGAAAACATACTTATACGTATTACACCTAATTAATTTTAATGTAAATGAATATCCTATTACTAGTAAGGTATTATGCACAATACAAGTTTACACACATGACCAGTACAACGATGAATGACTTAAAAAGTAAAATTTAACAGAAATATCTTACTATGTAATAGTTATATAATAAGTTTTTTTTTACTAACATAGATAAATTTCTTGTTAACATATGAGATTTCTTTATTTAATAAAAATTAATAATAAATAATTTTTTTATGAGTCTAAAGTTTTGTGATTATGTTTACTTTTCCTTTACCATTTCAGGCTTTAACCCGCGACTAAGGGTGATTTGATGTAAATTTTAGTATGAATGAATTTAGTGGAATTTATTTTAAGAATATAACTTTATACTGGGTATATGGTATTTTTTAGTGAGAGCAGAATAATTTTTTTAATCAGATAATATTTTTTTATTTGAGATCCAACTAATATTTTTCTACTAGTACGACAATATTAGGATAAAATATTACTTTTAATTATGACTTTATACTTAAATTAAGAATCAAACTCTAAATTTTAACTAAGAAATTTAAATGTTAAACCACTTTTTCTGCCAAATTTTGAGGAAAAATTAATCTTATTTGTCTGATAAAGTAGGATAGAATTTCGACTATAAATATATAACTTATGATATTCATACTCAATTTTACCCAACAAAAAAAAGTTTGAAATTTTTACTTCTCCCAAAATTGATTCTACTTACGGCAAGATTATTTAGTTAAATTTGATTTTAATTTTAATAAAATGCACTGTAAGCCCATTGGATAGCTCCTTATATCTTATCTGATGTACAAAATTTTACAATTGGTTTCTGAAGAATATTTCTAGTTCATTCCTAAAAAAAAAAAAAAACAAAATAGCTCTACTCGTGGCAAGATTGATTTTCTTAAACACATAAAGTACACAGACAATTACCAACCCAATCACATCTCTCAAAATTAATCTTGCTATATAGAGTAGATTTCAAGAGTAAACAAACTGGATCTAATGTAATTTTCTACCATCAACTTTAGAACTTGGAAGATAAAGTAAAGTTTTCAATACCATTATCATCTATTTATATTTATATTTATATATAATTTACATAGAGTATCAAAGTTTTTCTATTAAAGTTGTCACATGATTTTTATTTATTTAAAATTTAATATTTTTAAAACTCTTTTAATCAATTTCTTTAATTCTTAAAATAGAAATTAAAAATACATTCTTTTCAAATACACCAGAAAAATATTTTGTTATATATATATTCATATGACATTTATTATTTTTTATTTTTCACCTATATGTAAATTCTATTATCTTTTAATCTTTCAAATATGGTATTCAATTCCGCTTTTAGTATTTTTTGTTTTACAATTTTTTTTTCTAGTTAGTAAGTTAAAAAATTAAAATTAAAAATGTTGAGAATACAAGAAGGCAGTACACACATATATATGAAATAAATGTAAATTTAATAAAATTAAGCAATAAATTTAAATAACAACAAAAAAGTTCATCTCACAACTTTAATAAGAATTTTATAATATAAATATATTAGTATTATAATTAAAAATTACAATTTACACCATACATGATACTACGCTTCACAAACATAAACGCTAGTTAGTTTTTAAATTTTATCAAAATTATTTTAAAAATGGTAAATGAATAATTATAATTCAAAACAATTTGTCAAGGGTGTATTTACTTCATTATTTAGCATTGACTCAAAATCAACATATAGTCAAAAACATTTTCCGGGTTACGCATTTTAATTTTATTAAGTTTTATAATTATATATCTACTTTCTCTCTTAAAGAAAATATCTACTTTATCTTTCATTTTTTTAATTTCACTTATTTTATCATATTGCTTGTTATATTTATTATTTATTTTTCTTCTTTATTCCTTTCAGCACCAAATACCAAATACATAGATGGACAGAAACAAAATCATTTCAACTTAAGTGATAACATCAAATTC